>NW_015393537.1:4108-10085 GCF_001527695.2 Protobothrops mucrosquamatus | reverse complement strand
ACTTACTACTATTGAGCAAGGTACCCCCTATACTATACCTGTACATTTGGTTTTTCTTGCCTAAATGTAGAACCTTACTTTTTTCACCATTGAATTTCATTTTGTTAGATAGCGCCCAGTGTTCAAGTCTGTCCAGGTCCTCCTGTATCCTAAGCCTGTCTTCTGGAGTGTTGGCTATTCCTGCCAGCTTGGTGTCATCCACAAATTTGATGAGTTCCCCATCTATCCCCTCGTCCAAATCATCGATGAAGATGTTGAAGAGCACTGGGCCTAGAACAGAGCCCTGGGGCATCCCACTACAAACTTCCCTCCATGTAGATGCGGTTCCATTGAGGACCACATGCTGAGTACAGCCGGTCAGCCAGCAACGAATCCATCTGGTGGTGATGCTGTCTAACCCACATTTTTCTATCTTATCGAGTAGTAGGTTGTGATCAACTTTATCATGTAGATCTACTTTATCATGTAGATATGTAAAGAAACATCTTAGCAATTTGGAGTGCCATCTTTTAGCTTCAAAGCTGAAATATAATAATAGCACTAATCAACTTTCTATTTAAGCTGAGGGAAAGTACTGTATGTCCAATTGCTCAATTAGATTTTTGACGTGGACAAAGCATTACAAAGAAAGTCCTTATGAAGAGCATTAGTGCATGGAAAACAGATGTTCTTGAAGCATTGAAGCTTTTACATTATATCTTTTGATGACTTTCCTCAGCTTTCTGTGCAGAAATATGCATACTGATCTGGTGATTACAGCAAAAAATATTATCTATGCATGTAGAATAGAATAGAATAGAATAGAATAGAATAGAATAGAGGTCTTCTAGTCCAAACCCCTGCATAGGCAGGAAATCCTATACTATTTCAGACAAATCGTTGTCCAATCTCTTGACATGCACCTAACTTGGGATAATCTGCAAAGTAGCCATGCAAGCTTTTTGAAGCATGCTTAAATGCATGAAAGAGAACTTCTTTGCTCATGCTAACAAATTTTGTGAAGCATCTCATTCAGATGCTAAGTATTAATATTTTATTTCTGTCTACCTTTCTCTTTTTGTGTTACTAGAGCACATAATAGAATTGGAAAGCCTTGTTATCAATGATAGAGACAATTACATCTGAAGCTGCACTTTCCCTCATCTACAAAGCCAGTTCCTTTGCATACTGAACACAGGGGTGGATTCATGCATAATGCAAACCTTGGTTTGTTTCCATGTACTATTTTGTTACTGAAACCACAATAGCTGGATTTATACATCACACTAAACCATAATGCATGAGTTATAAAGCTTAAGAGCTAGTTTAACATGACAGGTTAAGCCAGATGAAACAAATCCCATTATGACCTAGAGTTATATGTTAAGGTAAACATATTTTAGTGATGAAAAAAGAAAAGATTTTCAGTGGGGACAAATTGCTCACTGAAGGTTTAAATTTTTGAGTATATGAAATAAAATTACAAAGAACACTGGAGTTTACTCTTTCAATGGTCATAATTTCTAGCTGTATAGAACAGTAGTATTTTTAATAACTGTGTAGAAGATGAATTTTCAAGGGAAATAGTTTTCCTTAATCTTATGTACTGAAGAATTTATTTGTTGTCTTTCAAAGCAAAGTTTTCCCATGATTGCTTATAAACAACATCATAAACATTTTAAACCATATGCTTTTAATAATAAATGTTATATAACTATTCAATAAATACTGAAAGTTAATAATGCATAGTAAAGATAATATATTAATCAGTTAAAAGGTTTGTTAGATAATAGAAATGAAAGCAGCAGAGAAAGAGAAATTGTAGCTGCAATACAGAGAATTAAAAGTAAAATTTTTATTATTATTTAAGAGAATCTTTGCATTACTGGCTAAAATATCAGTGCTTACATAATACATCATGATAAAGTGTCTTATTGCAGTTTTACCTTATTGATGTTTATGAAGCCAATAAAGCCCACATAATTCATGTAGACAAAAATAATTTGGGGACAAGGTAGAAATATACTGAACTACAAAAGAGAGGAATTTGGAGGAAGGGTTTGGAGAATGAAAACATTCTGCAAAGTTTCTCATCAAGAACTATATTTGGTGTCCCTGAACTTTCTTTCCTTTTCTGGTCTAGTGTTAAGGCACCTGGATAGAAACCAGGAGACTGTGAATTCTACTCTTACTTTAGCCATGAAAACAGCTGGGTAACTTTGACTTAGTCAATCTCTCTCAGTCTATCATGCCAGAGGTGACAATTCCTGTTGCTAGCAATAATTGATGTGAAATAAAGTAGATTCTGCATTTGTGGGAAAACACTGTGAAAGGAAGGAAAGAAGGAAGGAAGGAGGCAGGCAAAGAAAGAAGGTGTCATAGTTCCGACAGACAGAGATGAATAAAGCAGAACTCTGAAGCTTGCAAATTCCTTGCAAACATGTTTATTAGTTATAAAATATTGGCACGTCGAAAGTGAAACCAAGTCTGGATACAGATACAATTTCCCAATAGAAAGTTAAATGTCCCACCCACAAAAGCTATGTAAGTAGCTACATTCCCCAATATGATTATTTGGTGGGCCTTTATTGAAAGGCCCAGTCTGCAGTCTCAGGAGCAGCCGATGACCTTGGTTCCCACTGGACAAAAGATTATTTTGACTAGCGAAGCACCTGGGTAACCCCCCTCCCTCCGTTCTATGTGGCAACCTAAAATGAGAAGGAAAATGGCTACAGCCATGCTCATTTGTAAAGTTGACAGAAGGAATAAAAGAAGGTACAGTACATGATGCCATTAGAAATTATCTAGAATGTATAAAAGAAATTCAAAGAGATATTATGCTTGATGGACATGTAAAAAAGCTCAAAGGTTTGGATCCAAAAGCATACTTTTAAACTCCAAGTTTTTGGAGTTTATAGAAAGTGTCAGCCTCCCAAATAGACCAAACAGGAAAAGTGACAAGAAGAGCTAAATCTATTTTATTGTAAGGCTATAGTAACAGAATCTTGTACATCTGGAAGTACAAATGTCCGCCATCTCTTTTTACCTCCTGATTAGTTACATCAGATCCTTTCTAAGTTTATTTCTCTGTCCATTACTCAGTTGCTGGCTCCTCCCTCTTTTATCTGACCATTCCCTAGGCAGCAACTCTCTTCCCTTCCCCTGATTTCCAAGGTGATTCTCATATTCCATTACATAAAGGAAGGTGATCTAGAGGGGATCCTGAGTAACAAAGGAAGGACTGCTTGGCTAGGAGATAAACCTTGGCTTTCTTCCAAGGTGAATAATATTATATCTCATCAAATTTTATTTTTTCATTAACTGAAGGTCATTAATGTAATGGATTATAATAGTCATTAAAATCAACAGGACAGTGAATCAGTCATGACATGCTGACAATATTGGAAAGCTTTTAAAAAGGTTTTAAAACTAGTAACATTATTTTTTACTAAGCCATTTTTCAGTTTATTTTAGGTTTTTTGGTCTTATTAAATAGCCTCCTCTCCCAAAGGCAATTCTTGACAAGATGTTTGAATCTGATGCCCAAATATATCAAATGTACCCCCTTTTAAAGACATAGCTATGATAAAATATAAGGTAATAATAGATATTGTTGATTGCTTGGGACTCATGTAAGTCACTATATATAAGTCATGCAGAAAACTGTTGCTTGGAATTTCAATGCTAAAGTAAAACCATAGTGTGTGTTATATATTCAGACAAGAAGATCATCTTGGATTGGGAATCTTTTGCCAGTTAATACAAGGATGTTGCTAAAAAAAAGTGCACGGTCATTTCACATAGTTGTCAGGAGTTGAAGGTAACTTGAAGGAGTATCTTTTTTCAGCATTAATCAAGTTCAGTGGAACATGAATGGTTGATATTTATTAAATAACAAGAATAGGCATCCAACACAAATTTAGGTTGTGTCATGTGAAGAGGACATCTTTAAGCACCCTCCTTGGTCATCATCTAATACATGGTTCTATATCTGTTATTGGGCTAGAATACAAGGTGCCACTGTGAACAAGCAGATACACATAAATTCATTCAGTTTAATTATCCAATATTTATCTGATAAATGTTCTTTTTTGTGATTGCTGTAGAACACAGCTCTTTAAAGAGTGGAAACGTCTTTTCAAATACTTCTTGTAATGTTCCTATTGTATAATGTGAGCCAAAATTTCAAAGCATAATGCAACTGTGAAGACCAATGTCCTGTGATATGATATCCAATTACCACATGTATGTATCTATTACTGAGATAAATATATAAAAAACATCATTTGTATATTAGATTTATTGTGGGATTGTGTTGTTAAAAAAAGAGAGACTCTTTCTTCCTCTTTCCCTTCAGTTTTAATCTGACATTTTAGATTCTGCAAATAACGCTGGCTCCTAAAAACCTCACAGATGTAAAGGAACTATTGCTGAACTAGGTACAAAGCAAAATGCTTCTGATTTTAATTTTTTAAAAGAAGCTTTGATGCTATTTGGCACAACATCTATTTCTTGACATGGCATAATGCTATGGGTAAATGATCCTTTCAGGTTAATTACTAGATATGGAGAAGTTCCCATCACTCCTGTGGTAATCTGTCAACGTGTCTTTTGAAAGAGGCAGATGTTCTCCTGAAAGTCCCAGGAGATAGTAGTGATAGCTTCATTGCAGGCTGACAAGAACTTGGAGTCACTCTGAGGCTGGATTTGGCAGAAACAATGATTGTCGTGGTACAAATTTTGATTTCCAGTCTTAGTGCATTTGAAGATAAGAGAACAAGCTTCAGTGTCATCAGTACCAAATTCACCTCTGCCATGAGGAAATCATTTGGCTGCTTTTCTCAGCAGTGCAATATCTATAACCACAATGGTGTGGTGGCTGAGTGGCTTAATGATGCTGGAGAAGGTCTGTATGCACGTGATTTGAGTCCTAGTTAGTACCTCAGCTTCTGTCAACTTAGCAATTCCAAAGCATGTTACATGCAAGTAGATAAATAGGTACCACTTTGGTGGGAAAAACAGTGCTTCAAGCAGCAAAATGAATTCAACCCATGCTGGGACTTGCCTGAATGCAATGCCTGAATGCACGGTGATGTTGTTGATGGGAAAAGTCACAGATGACACTGCAGAATGCTGTTAAGACTTTTGAGTATGGAGCTAGTTTAGTGCACTCTGGATAGTGAACAGAAAGGACTGGCCAGCCAAATGACTACTTTGTAATCGCACTGAAGTCTACTGGTTAATATAACATTGCCAGATGCTAACTAACTAACTAAATCTATAACCACAAGAACTGGCACAAAATGGGAAAAGCTGAAGAAAGATTTAGTTTTAGATTCAATAACCAATCACGTACTCTTCCATTGTCAGGATACATAGTCAGTGAATATGCCCAATTCTCAATGCTTTTCTCATTTTTTTATCCCTTCCATAAATTAGTACCGTAATTAAAGAGATTTATATATTTGGGGATTTCTCTATTATGTGTAAACAGTGCTGTTTTCATTACAAAAAAGATGGACACTCCAAGAATAAGTCTGTTATTAATTATTAAACTGCAGTTTTCTTCAGTTATTCTACTTTTTTTGTCAATACTTTCTCATATTCCAGCATGACTAAAACATATAACGCAAGACAATATTGCATAGTCAACTAGCTTAGATCTCTGCAGATCACATTGCTCACTGTGACACACCTGAGAGAAGGCAAAGTCTGTTTGTCACATCACATCAGTAAATAAATAAGGCACTTGGGAGTTGATCTGGGTGAGAAATGTGAAGTTTACACAAGCACAAAATTTACGTGAAAATTTTTATAAGATGTTTTATAGATGGCACTTGGATCCTTCAACTATGTCTCGTATTTATCCGAATTATGAATCCAAGTGCTGGAGGTGTGGTCATCCAGATGCAACTTTTTTTCATATGTGGTGGACTTGTAAGGTCATTAAGGCCTTTTGGGTACAACTATGGTGGAACTTACAGCAGATTTTTAAAAA
>NW_015393537.1:0-2599 GCF_001527695.2 Protobothrops mucrosquamatus | reverse complement strand
TCTCTCTCTCTCTCTCTCTCTCTCTCTCTCTCTCTCTCTCTCTCTCTCTCTCTCTCTCTCTCTCTCTCTCTCTCTCTCTCTCTCTCTCTCTCTCTCTACACACAACACACTCCCCACACCAATGGCAATGAATGCTATTCTCTTTGTTTATTGCTAGCTTTCACAAGAGATTTTGAGGACTAAAGATATTTATAATTTGGACAAAAATGCTTACAATTTTGGTAAATACTCTTCTAGACTGAACAATATAGCTATTAGTTTTCATTATATACTTTGCCATCTATCAATTATTTTAAGCCACTTTGCCAACAGAAGTGAATGGAAACTTTATCATTAGGCAATTATATTGTCATATCTCTATGGTGGCGAACCTATAGCATGTGTGCCACAGATGGCACACAGAGCCCTTTCTGTGGGCACGTGCGCCGTCGCCCAAGTCCTAGGCCTTCAGATGGGTTTTATAAAACCTTTTTGTTTTAGGCCTCTGCCGCCATGTGCAAAAAAAAGGTTCAATCAATCAATCAATCAATTTCAACTTCTCGTGGGAAAAAAAAAGATATTGCAAAGTTGGAATTGATTGATTGAACTTTTTAGTCCCACCCAGTTTGCCATTACCACTACAGCCATGCCCACCCAATCGGCCACACCCACCCAATGGGCCATGCCCACTCGGCACCTGACGATACATAAATGGGTTTTGGGTTGCAGTTTGGGCACTCGGTCTCTAAAAGGTTCACCATCACTGTCATATCTGATAGGTCTGAATGTAAATAGGCTTCTGGATTTCAGTGAAACTTAGATTATGACCATTGAGAGCATCCGCATCTATGTTGCAGATCTCTTTTACTAGGTCAGGTATTTGCCAATTTAATGTTCCAAGACTATTGTTTTATGCCTGAACTGAGAAATGAAGGGAAAGAACCAATTTTGAAGTATACTATCATCCTTTATGTAGCATATGAAAACTTTATCAATGAAAACTGATGATAGGTTAATATTACAAACAAGTATCTTACTGTGTTAAAAGCACAAACAATTTTCTCATATAAGTTTTGAATCTTGGTTTATTTTTCATTCCTGTGTTGCAGCATAATGGATACTGAGTCAAAGCTGAAAGACTCATTTTAAGTTTGGAAAATAGAGAAAAGATGATTGGACATTTTCATGACCCTTGAGATTTGGAAGAGAGCTACAAACAATAGCTAGAAGAATTATTTTGGCTTTCTTTCTTTCTTTATGTACTTATCCCTGAAAACTGAAGAAGTCTTGAATTGTAAATTTAAGACAGTTTTGCAATGGTAACAGACAAGATGGAGAAATTGTGAACTGAACAAGAAGAGGGGATCACGTTATTCTCCAAAGCACCAGAAGGCAGGACAAGAAACAATGGTTGGAAACTGATCAAAGAGAGAAGCAACCTGGAATTAAGGAGAAACTTCCTGACAATGAGGACAATTAACCAGTGGAACAGCTTGCCTCCAGAAATCATGGGTGCTCCATCAATGGAGATTTTAAAGAAGAGGCTAGACAGTCACTTGTCTGAGATGGTATAGGTCCTCCTGCTTGAGCAGGGGGCTGGACTAGAAGACATCCAAGGTCCCTTCCAACTCTATTCTATTCTAAATTGTGGTTTGCAAGTGGTCTTACATACATTTGGCAAAAAAACAAATGTAATAAATTGTGGTCCTGGCCATAAAGGTGAGCTGATTGCCAAAATGTGATCACACGACAGCAGAGGAATTGGGGCCATCATAGCTTTAAATTCGGTCATAAGTAGCTTTTGGAGAGTCAATGATAATTTCAAATGTTTGTTAAGTGACTGGTAATGAGTTAAGGACTACCTATGTTTCATTCTCTTAAGTTTTAGAGACTTCCAGTTAGATTTAAGATGAAACTAGTTTTATTGGCAAAATTCTAGGTTTCTGGCAATAGATTTACAAGATTTTTGATTCCTAATAAGCAATGACACTATTGTTAAAGTGAAGAAAATTAATTTTGGATTATACACTTAGATGTGTGATAGAAGTGTGTTTTATTTCAGAAGGATTGCAAACTCCATTCAGATCTGATACTCAATTCCTGGATTAGGAATGGTGAGAGCAGGTCACCTGGATTATTGGACACCAGTGTTGGTTTATCCACATATAGTGCTGCTGTTGGTCTCCTACAAACAATGCTAAGCATAAGCAGGATCGGTAACTTTATTGTCTTCCAAGAAAAAGTAGCCGTATAAGTTAGCTGAAAGTTTCTGACTGAAATAAGAAAGGTGATTGCTATTTAAAATCTGGATTTCTTCTTATTTCTAGCCATCATGCATTCAGTGATGACAGATGCTTGTTTACATGCGTCTTGTTTTCCCTTTCATGTAAGTCCATCAAATTAAATTGGGATTTTCCAGCCACTAATTCATCCTGAAACCTAGGGCTTGATTAGGTCTAATACAAAAGGCAGGCATTCATCTTTAAAGGCCCCAAACTGTGTAACTTCAGATTATCTGACAAACTGTTTCTATCCCTAGAAATATGTCGATATTTTGGGATCATACTTAAAAGCCTGACAGGGAGAACAAATTGGTTGTCAACTAAGCCTTATTGCCTGT
>NW_015393536.1:27208-28453 GCF_001527695.2 Protobothrops mucrosquamatus | reverse complement strand
AACACACACCCCATGGTCTAGAATACATGTAGATTACGCTGGGCCCTTTCAGGGACAATTCTTCCTGGTTGTTGTTGATAGCCATTCCAAGTGGCTGGAGGTCGTGCCTGTGTCTTCTACCACAGCTGCCAAGACTATTCAAGTGTTGAGGAACATTTTTGCTGCACACGGGTTGCCAGATGTTCTGGTGTCAGATAACAGTCCTCAATTTACTTCTACTGAGTTTCAGGGATTTCTACAGGCCAACATGATCCACCACGCTGCTTCGGCTCCTTTCCATCCTTCCACCAACGGTCTGGCTGAACGGATGGTCCGCGTCGCCAAGGACGCCCTCAAGAAGCTGACTTACGGCAATTGGCATCACAGGTTGGCTGACTTTCTTCTAGCCCATCGTACTACTCCGTGCACTGCCACGCGTAAGTGCCCGGCCAAACTCCGCTGGGGTCGTCGGCTCGTGACTAAATTGGACAGGCTGCATCCGGAGCGTGTAGCTTCACAGGTGTCTCAGCCACACCCACCACGGGTCCTGCGTGAAGGCGATCCTGTCTGGGCCAGGAACTACGGGCCTAGACACCTCTGGGTTCCGGCTGTGGTCTGCAAGGTCTCGGGGCCTCTGTCCTACGAGGTGTCCCTGGAAGACAGCCGCGTTCTTCGCCGCCACATTGATCAACTACTTGTGAGGCGGGACTCGCCGGGGGTTCCTCCTCAGTCTCCTCTAGGGGGGGAGGAGGAATGGGGAATGCATTCTGAGAATCAGAATCTGCTGCCAACAATGGTTGTGGGGAACGACACGGGCTCTCAACACCTAAGTTCCACAAGTGATTCAGGTAGCAATTCAGGGGGACGGGGGCACACAGACACCCCCACACACACTCCAGCCTGGGAGTCCCACCGGAGGTATACTAATTATCCACACCTCACAAACAATACTCCAGACACGGAGAATAACTGGAAGCATACTCACAACTCACAACATGCAAGAGAGCAGGCAAAACAGAGGGGGAACACGTCCTTTGCTGAAATGGCTCATAGAAGGATGTCCCCATGCATAAGGGCTAACAGGGAGGCATCCCTAGACCCTAACACTACAGGAAGGAGCCAGGAAAACCACACTCCGTCAGGAAACACGGAGATGAGTTCAGAGGGGTTGGAAAACTCCATAGGTGGTAGGTCAACCAGGTATAGCGATCAACAGAGTTCTGACTTCTCAAGCCTAAGAGACGGGCAGGAAAGTCAAACAGAAGT
>NW_015393536.1:21957-24235 GCF_001527695.2 Protobothrops mucrosquamatus | reverse complement strand
TTGTTTTGTTATTTGATCCCCTTTTATTTTTTCCATATAACCAAAATACTTCAATGTACTTCTTTTATGTTGGCTACTCATTTTTGTATTCACTACTCTGTTTTTTTCTTGTTTTATCATGCACACTTCTTAAGTAAACCATTCCCACTATATCCCACTTATGTTTTGTTTCTCTGTTCATACACAGCTGTCACTTACACAGCCTTATGCACATTTTCCTTTTTTTCACATTCATTTCTTGAACTAGGCCACATATCATCTACAACCTTTTGACTGGATCTAGGACAATTCACCGTGGCCAACTCACCACAGACAATTCACCATAGTCATCTCACTTGCCACGGCCAACTCGCCATGGGACAACTCACCACAGACAATTCCACAAAGGATAACTCAATGCGATAAAAGTTATCCACTCCTGTTTCTTTGCTATATGGACATAATGTCAAAGAAACAGTGGGAAATAACATTTATTGTGTTGAGTTATCCCACATGGAATTTTCCGTGGCGAATTGGTCCATGACAAGTAGGCCACGGCAAGTTGTCCCGCAGTTGCCCATGGTGAGATGGCTGCAGTGAATTGGCCGTGGCAAGATAGCCACAGCGAAGTGTCCCATTCCCCTTTCTACCAGTGGGTTGAATGCTTTACAATTTCTCCATATATTTTAAATAAACATTCTACCAAAGAATACAAATTCATCTATCCGCTCTAATTTATTGCTATTTATGTATAACTTGCAATTGTTCATTCGTGTTTCCTATGAGCAGTCCTGATTCTGACACATTAGTTTTCAGGTCTATGTTGCATGATACGATCTGTCACACTGCAAATCTTTTGGGTACTCAGCCAACAATGCATTGTTTAAATATAAAAATACATGGATCTTCATGTTCCCAGGCAACACACCTGTTATCTCACTACAAGCATTTCTAATACATTTATCTATAAATTTAATCAACCAAGGGGACATCATACATCTTGTCTTACTCACTGCTCAGAGCTGTACAAGTGGTTTAACAAACAATTGTTGGGCAAAGTATAGCTTGGCAATATATGAGAATGCAGTGTTTTTACACAAAAGTCAACTGCACACTTCCTAGCATGGCTAAGTAGGTGTCTGTATGGTAGCCATAAATAGGGGAAGTGAGATGCTTTATCACAAAACTGCAAGTACGGTTGTATATAAACATATTTCCATATAGGATTTAAGATATTTTATATGAGAATCAAGATTTCATAACAAGTCAGATAAGGAAGTAGTAACTAATAGCAAATAATTGATCTTGACTGGGAAATGTAGTTACCAAAATTGCTGAAGTGATTCCATAAAACAAGAAAAGAACTTTGTATAACCTCATATTACTATACAGAAAATGATCTTTCTACACAGAGGAACTTGAGGAATATAATGATTATTCACTAACATCTGGTTAATAATACAGAAGTAAAACCCTCTCATTTCAACTCTCAAATGAAGGAGCTCTTAAGCCTGAACAACTTCAGCAGAATTACCTAGTCATTAATACAAACATAATCACCAATCTTATTAAAACAAGCCTAAACATTTACCTTCATTCTCTCCAAAATGATATGCATTGATTTATGTTCAATCCTAGGCAGTGGCAGATATTTCTCTATCAGGGCGTAAAAAGAAAATATTTGCTGCAAACTCTGCATAGGAGTCAGGAAGTGCAGCCAGCCAGTAAATGCTCAGCTCCACTCATTTGGCTTGACTCCACTCCGAAACAAGAGATTAAAGGGTTGTAAAAAGAATATATGTTTGTGTTTGTGTGTGTGTGTGTGTGTGTGTGTGTATTAGGGGCAGCGCAATGTGAATAGAATGTGAAGGATGTGTGTATAATGTATGTTTTTACTTGTGGTTTTTACTTGTGTGTAGTGTGCACTGTGGACAGCACTTAATTTCGTTGTGAGGTACACAATGACAATAAAGATATTCTATTCTAATATATATATACATATGTTTATACTGTATGTACTGTATACACACACACACATAGAATTACAGAACAATGGAAGGGGAAGGGATCACGTGGACCATCTAATCTAGTGTTTGTCAACCTTGGTAACCTTGGTTTTCAACTCTCAAGAATTCCTTCCAGAATTTTGGGAGAGAATTTTGGGAGTTGAAGTCCACTCATCTTAAAACTGCTGAGGTTCAGAAATTTTTTTCTAATCTAATTGTTTGTAGAGAGCAGAAAGAACAATTAAACCTTCCTTGAAAGCAAGATATGCAGACTTTTCTTAAAAGCCTCCCAA
>NW_015393536.1:14281-17839 GCF_001527695.2 Protobothrops mucrosquamatus | reverse complement strand
ACTCTCCAGGTCTGAGAAGGTCACTCAGGGCAAGAGGCCCTCCCAAATACCTAGCCGATTACGTAAGGTGAACAGGTACATAGCAAGAGCTGACTGAATGTGCTGGCGGGTTGTATTTAAATAAAACAAGGTCGGGGGGGGTCACTGGATCTGGTTCAAAGGAACAGTCCCACACCTTATACATTGTGTAACTTTATTTTAGTATTAATTATATTACCATCTATAGGATGGCGTCCATGTGGGCGCAATCTTATTTTATCCAGGGGGAAGGGGTGTTGTGTCCTGAGCCTGCAAGAGGCAGGCTCGGGACGTTGTAAGAGTCCCGGGCATTTGCAGAAGCTCCCCGGGACCAGACTGAGCGGCGCCAGCCTTGTGCGCATGCGCAAGGTGGGAAAAGCCGCCTCATGATTGGTTGAACTTGCCCGGGGATCAGAGGGTATAAATAGAGGCCTGCGTGCCTCTGCTCTGGTTGTTCGTAGAGTGGAGCAAACAATAAAGACTTGTTGGAGATGATTCGTCTCAAGCGCCATTATTCCCAGGACTTAACAATACCCAATTCCTGCAACCATTCTTCATGTTTTAGCCTCCAGCCCCCTAATCATCTTTGTTGCTGTTCTCTGCACTCTTTCCAGAGTCTCAACATCTTTTTTATATCGTGGTGACCAAAACTGGATGCAGTATTCCAAGGCCTTGTAAAGTGGTACTAACACTTTATGTGATCTTTATTCTATCCCTCTGTTAATGCAGCCTAGGATTACATTGGCTTTTTGGGCGGCCGCAGCACACTGCTGGCTCATATTTAAGGATTCTACTAGGAATCCAAGATCCCTCTTGCAATTATTGCTATTAAGCCAGGTTTCACCTAATCTGTACCTGTATATTTGGTTTTTCTTACTTAGGTGTAAACTCTTATTTTCTCTACATTGAATTTCATTTTGTTAGATAGGCCCTGGTGTTCACATCTGTCAAGATCTATCTGGATCTTGAACCTATCTTCTGCCAGCTTGGTGTTATCTGCAAATTTGATGAGTTCCCCTTCTATTCTCTCATGTAGCTTGTTTATGAAGAGTATTGAAGAATACTGGGCCTAAAACAGAACCTTGGGGTACCCCACTGCTTACTTCTCTCCATGTAGATGTAGTTCCATTAAGGACTGACTACATGTTGAGTGCAATTTGTCAACAGTTACAAATCATCTGGTGGTGATGCTGTCTATCCCACATTTTTCTAACTTACCAAGAAGTAGGTTGTAGTCTACTTTAATGCCTTTCTGAAATCCAAGTATACTATGTTCACAGCATTTTGTCAAAGAATGAAATAAGATTTCATTGACGTGATCTGTTTGACATGTTGGTTTCTGGTTATAACTTTGCTTGCTTCTACATGTTCGCAGTCTTCTCTTACCATCTTACTCTTACTCTTTTACAGTTCTGTTTTTGGTAGGTTGGGCTAATTTTTTCTTTTTGCATGAAGACAGATGCAAAGAAGGAATTAAGCAGCTCTGCTTTCTCCCTGCTGCCCATCACTTCCTTGCCATCATCTCCCATTAGTAGTAGTATTATATACATAAAAATATGAAAAGCTGCCAGTTCTTTACCTGGTATTGGCCTTCATATGCAATCAGTTCTTCCTAAGAGCCTAGGACAGTGATGGCGAACCTTTTAGAGACTGAGTGCCCAAACTGCAACCTAAACCCCACTTATTTATCTCCGGGTGCCAGGTGGGCGTGGCCCACTGGTGGGCGTGGCTATGGTGGTCATGGCAGATTGGGTGGGTGTGGCCAAGGTGGGTGTGGTTACCTCAATGTTGCTCGTGGGGAGGGACGCGTTAGGCAGGAGGCTCGTCCTGCGGGGTGAGGCGAGGCAGGGTGGGGGTGCCATTGCCATATGGCAAGGCAAGGGCCAGGGTGGCTGCTGCCTGACACCATTGGCCCCCGCACACAGAGGCCAGCGAGCACATGCCCGGGAAAAGGAGAGCATGCGAGGCCAGGAGGGATGGGACGGGGGGGAGGGAAACCAGCCGTGCCGGGATGCATCCGGCCATGTGGGACCTCGGCGAGTTAGCAGGCAGTGGGTTGAAGAGGGACAGTTACCATCTCCAGGGCGTGGCGCGTGTGCCCACAGAGAGCGCTCTGAGTGCCGCCTCTGGCACGCGTGCCATAGGTTCGCCACCACTGGCCTAGGACCATATATATTTGTTTTCGTAGATTTTCACGGGTACAGGTATGTAGGTCTTGGCGTATTCGGGTCTTTTCCTGTGTAAGATTGAGAGTATCTTGGCGACGTTTCGACGAGGTCCCACTCGTCATCTTCAGGCTGGGGTCTTCGGCTTCGTGCTTGTGCGAGCAAAGTGTGATCGGAGCTGCCGTCTCTCTATAAATATTGGTGGGGGGTGTGTGGAGTGCTTGCTTAGTTGCTGTAGGTGGATTGGTTGGCTGTGTGGATTGGTTGGCTGTTATTGTTTGTGGAATGTTCAGCTGTTTCGTAACATCCTGGGTACTTGAGGTGCTGGCTGTGTGCCCATTAGTCTTTTGTGTTATAACGACCTGGGTAATGGGTTGTGTGATTACATCCTGAGATCTAGTGTAGTGATATCCTGAGTTTTGTGTTGCAACATCCTGGGTGGTTGGCTGTGTTGTAACATCCTGAGCTTTAGCATTGTAACCTCCTGAGTTCTGTGATGTGGTGTCCAGAGCAGAAGGCTGTGATGTAGCATACCGGGCTTTGGTTTGGCTCCAAGTTTGCGGTCTAGCTCTGTGTTCATGGCGTGTGTCCATTTGCTTTGTGTGGGGGTCGGAGGGAGGTGCAGCAGCTGGTGATGTCGTTGTGGTTTGGCTTCTTGATGGTGGTTGCATTTCGTCTGAGGGATGGGTTTGGGCTTGGGTTTGGGTCTGGTGAGGGTGAATGGTGGTGGTGTACTGTGTTCTGGGTCCGGTGTCAGTTTAAATGCCCGCATCGCAGAACACAAGAACGCAGTCAGAAAAGAAGAAAAAACTTCCTCCCTCTTCCAGCATCTTAAAGCTACAGGACATGAAATTGATTTTGAAGGAACCAAACTAATCTCCAAAACTGAACACTACAACAAGAGAATAATTATGGAAGCCATCGAAATAGAAAAACACCCCCACAACATGAATAAACATGACGATACCTCCCGCCTACCAGACATCTGGAAACTAGCCCTAATCAACAAACAAGTCCTAGCCACGAAAACTGACACCGGACCCAGAACATACTCCCTTTCCCAAGAACTGCTACCAGAAGCACCTGTGGAAGTTGGGTGTTGAGTACCCGTTTCCTTTCCACAGCCAACGTAGGCTGTTGATTTTGAATCCCAGAATGCATTTCCCATTCCTCCTCCCCCCCCCAGAGGAGACTGAGAAGGAACCATAGGCGCGTCCCGCCTCACACGTAATTGATCGATGTGGCGGCGAAGCACGCGGCCGTCTGGCAGGAACACCTCGTAAGACAGAGGCCCCGAGACTTTACAGACCACAGCCGGTACCCAAAGGTGGCCAGGCCCGTAATTTCTGGCCCAGACAGGATCACCTTCACGAAG
>NW_015393536.1:5673-7891 GCF_001527695.2 Protobothrops mucrosquamatus | reverse complement strand
TGTAAGTGACAGCTGTGTATGAACAGAGAAACAAAACATAAGTGGGATATAGTGGGAATGGTTTACTTAAGAAGTGTGCATGATAAAACAAGAAAAAAACAGAGTAGTGAATACAAAAATGAGTAGCCAACATAAAAGAAGTACATTGAAGTATTTTGGTTATATGGAAAAAATAAAAGGGGATCAAATAACAAAACAATTACATGAAGGAAGAGTGTGGGCCAACAGTGTGCTACAGCTGCCAAAAAGACAACACAGTTCTAGGCTGCATTAACAGAGGGATAGAATAAAGATCACATGAAGTGTTAACACCACTTTATAATGCCTTGGTAAGACCACATTTGGAATACTGCATCCAGTTTTGTTCAAAAAACATCATAAAAAGGATGTTGAGTCTCTAGAAAGAGTGCAGAGAAGAGCAACAAAGATGATTAGGGGACTGGAGGCTAAAACATATAAAGAACTGGGTATGTCTACGTTAATGAAGAGAAGGACGAGGGGTGATAGCGATGTTCCAGTATCTCAGGAGTTGCCACAAAAAAGAGGAAGTCAAGCTATTTTCCAAAGCACCTGAGGGCAGGACAAGAAGCAATTGATGGAGACTAATCAAGGAGAGAAGCAACCTAGCACTAAGGAGAAATTTCCTGACTGTTAGAACCATTAATCAGTGGAACAACTTGCCTCCAGACGTTCTGAATGCTCCAAAACTGGAAGTTTTTAAGAAGAGATTGGACAACCATTTGTCTGAAATGAGATAGGGTTACCTGCCTGAGGAGGGGGTTGGACTAGAAGACCTCCGAAGTCCCTTCCAACTCTGTTATTTTGTTCTGTAGTATGATTTATGTTGATTGTTTTTTTAGTATCCTATGACTATCACTGAGTGTTGTATCTTATGATGTATGATGAATGTCTTTTATGATTATAATCACGATTTATCACTTGTTGCATGTCTGTACACTGAGAGCTTATGCACTGGAGACAAATTCCTTGTGTGTCCAATCACACTTGGCCAATAATGAATTCTAATTCTAAATAGAAGAGAGAAAAATACACATGTATACTTAGGGGAGATCAACTACACAATTAACATTGTGTGATAAAAATGTCTTCATGCTGAATCTGTTTTATATTTTAACTTTTACAGAACTCCTAAAGAGGGTACTTTTTATCATTTCTGATGGGTTTGTGATAAGACAAAGAAATACTAGGATCCAATTTTTACTTTGATTCAAAAGATTCCTAAAATAAGTATAAAACTGAAGCCAGAAGATTTCCTTTTAGATTTGATGGACAAAGAACTTGAAAGAAAATTTGGTACTTTGTTGTTATATGTGTTGGCAGCAGCGAGAATCTTATATGCATCAAGATGGAAAGACACAACAATTCCCACAATGGAAGAGTGGATGATGAAGGTGGTGGAGTTGGCAGAAATGGCAAAATTGGTTGTTTTAATTAAAGAAAAGAACTTATCTAGTTTTGTTTCTAGTTGGAAATCTTTTCTGGACTTTTTGCTGAAAACAAAAAAATAAAATGTTGATTTTAGGTTTTGATGATTAGAATTACTTTGTAATTATAGAAATACTTGAGCTGCTGTGAAATGTAAAGCAAAAAGTTGAAGTTGTGTTATTTTTGTAATCTAATGCACTGAAGAAAACGTCAGGGGTCATTACTTTTTTTTCTCTCTTTGCACTTTTTTTTCTCCTTTTCTTATTTTCCTAACTCTTATTTCTTCTATGTTTTTATCTTATAATGAAACTTAATTTAAAAACCTTATTTTTAAAAACAAAAACAAAAAACTTTTAACAGAACTCTATACAGTATACAAATCATGTTGATACCTATCTCTAAGTATTGATTGCTTCAGAGCAAGCTTTGTGGAGCTGTGCTGTGAAGCCCAGAAGGGGGCGTGATAGAACAAAAATAGAAGTCTCAGCAGCTTTAAAGGTCTGCCATCCCATAATCTGCACCAATCTCTATGTTGCTTCCAGGCCAGAAAAACAAGAATGATCTCTACATATCTGTTAAGTCCGGAGAATAATGGCGCTTGAGACGAAGCATTTCTAACAAGTCTTTATTCTCTGCTTCCAATCTACGAACAACCCGAGCAGAGGCACGCAGGCCTCTATTTATACCTTCTGATCCCCGGGCAATTCCAACCAATCACAAGGCAGTCTTTTCCCGCCTTGCGCATGCGCGCAAGGCCGGCGCCACTCAGTCT
>NW_015393536.1:0-2596 GCF_001527695.2 Protobothrops mucrosquamatus | reverse complement strand
AGGGCAGACCCCGTGTCAAGTTCCATCGACAATGGAACTCCCTGCAATTTCACTTTAAGAGATAGTTTCTTTTTAAGGGGTTTGTGTGTGCCTATTCTTAAAATGTTCCGGCGTGTTGCACAGAACCCCACCCTGTTTTGACTGGGCACCCTGGTACCTTTCAGATTCAATTCTTCCTTCGGTTGTACCTTCTGTCGACACGGTTTAGCTGCTCTTCTCAAGGCCGCAAGAAATTCTTTTGCTGATTCCCCAGCTCGCTGATCCCTCTGTTGAAATGTGTGCCTCCAAGCCATGACAGATTGCTTGGGCTGGAAGTGTTCCTTTAAAACTTTCTTCAGATCGGAGTATGACACCGTTTCCAGCGAGTCCGGGGCGATTAGGCTCTCGGCGCTCTCAAAGGCGTCTTGCCCACAAACGCACAACAACGTGGCAGCCTTTAAGCCTTCCTCCCTTATCTGGTTTATGCGGAAGTAAGTTTCGACTCTTGCAACATAAGATTCCCACCGCTCGGGGTGAGAGACGTCGAATTCCGCCAAACGCCCAACTTTCGCCATGATCGAGGATCAGGGTCTTCTGCAGCCGCATGCACCCTCCAGCGATTTCATACTGGCAGGATAACGCTGACTTCCACGCCGTTTTTCTCTTCCGGACTTCTTTGGGTGAGTCTTCAAGCTTCCCTAGCTGTATAGACTAAATCCCACCTTCGTCGCCAGTGTTAAGTCCGGAGAATAATGGCGCTTGAGACGAAGCATTTCTAACAAGTCTTTATTCTCTGCTTCCAATCTACGAACAACCCAAGCAGAGGCACGCAGGCCTCTATTTATACCTTCTGATCCCCGGGCAATTCCAACCAATCACAAGGCAGTCTTTTCCCGCCTTGCGCATGCGCGCAAGGCCGGCGCCACTCAGTCTGGTCCCGGGCAGCTTTTGCAAATGCCCGGGACTCTTGCAACGTCCCGAGCCTGCTTTTGCAGGCTCAGGACACAACAATATCCTTCATTGAAATAGATAATTGTTTCCAGCAGCTATTCCCTTAATGCTTTCAAAAGCAGCCTGAAACCTAGAGTTTAACAGGGTGAAACTTACTTTGCTGGTCCCTTGCCGTGCCAAATTCTGCCAACTTCAGTTCTCAAGTTTCTGGCGTGGGCTCTTAAAGATGTAAACCAGATTAAAGTCTCCCTTAGCGCAGAACTATTTTGTCAGAGAAACCAACCAGATATTTGCAGGGAACTCTGTATGTCCTAATTATTGCTTCTGAGCAATGTGTATTTTGGTGTGTGCCATCTTTCTGTCTGGCTCTCCTCTTCAATAAACTGCAACCTTCTTTCTAAAACAGTTTCCATTTTGATTATTCCCGGCTTGAACTGGACCCTGAGGAAGATTTTTCTTTCAACAGGTGGATGAGTTGGCAGGACTTACACCAAACCATAAACTATCCAAATACAGGTAGTCCTTGACTTAATGAATTGAGCCCCAGATTTCTGTTGCTAAGTGAGACATTTGTTAAGCAGGCTTTGCCCCATTTCGCAACCTTTCTTACCACAGTTGTTACATGAATCACTGCAGTTGTTAAGTTAGTCACAGAGTTGTTAAGTGAATCTGGATTCCCCATTGACTTTGCTTGACAGAAGGTTGCAAAAGGGGGTCACGTGAACTCGGGACACTGCAACCGTCATAAATATGTCAATTGCCAAGTGTCTGAATTTTGATCACGTGACCATGGGGATGCTGTAATGGTTGTAAGTGTGAAAAACAGTCCTAAGTCACATTTTTCAGTGATGTAAATTTGAACGGTCACTAAATGAACTGTTGTAAGTCGAGGACTACCTGTACCCAATTATTGTGCTTTATCAGCTGGTTTTTCAGTCCCTTTAGTGCGACACTAAAAGCTAGGTTGACTAACCCAAGAATGGGCAATTGGTGTTCCCCAAAGCCCCGTTTGTGCCCCCCACCCCCTAGAGCAGGGCTTTCCAACCTTTTCACCGATTGTACCACTTTTAGAATATGGCAACATTCGAGTACCAGCAGTCACCTAGCGAGGTGTCAAAAACTTGATGACCAAAAAAAAAATGGGAAAAAGTGATAAAGTACAGGTAGTCCTTGACTTACAACAGTTTGCTTAGTGACTGTTCAAAGTTACAACGGCACTGAAAAAAGTGACTTATGACCATTTTTCACACTTATGACCGTTGCAGCATCCCCAGGGTCATGTGATTTACATTTTGATGCTTGGCAACTGATTCATATTTATGATGGTCACATTGTTCCAGGGTCATGTGATCGCCTTTTGCAACCTTCTGACAAGCAAAGTTAGTGGGGGAAACCAGATTCACTTAACAACCATGTTACTAATTTAATCTCTCTCCCTCTTTCTTTCTCTCTCCCTCTTTCTCTCTCTCTCTCTCCCCCTCTCTCTATTTCTCTCTCCCTCTCCCTCTTTCTTTCTCTCTCCATCTCTCTGTCCCTTTCTTTCTCTCTCTCCCCCTCTCTCCCTTTCTTTCTCTCTCCCTCTTTCTCTCTCTCCCTCTCTCCCTCCCTCTCTCCCTCTCTCTATTTCTCTCTCTCCCTCTTTCTTACTCTCCCTCTCTCTCCCTCT
>NW_015393535.1:17739-21668 GCF_001527695.2 Protobothrops mucrosquamatus | reverse complement strand
GCACTATTTTTGATAGGTTGGTCTGTTTTTTCCCTTTGTGTAAAGACAGATGCAAAAAACGAGTTAAATAGTTCTGCTTTTTCCCTATTGCTAGTCACCTTCTTACCACTTTCACCCACTAATGGACCAATCGTTTCCTTCACTTTTTTTAATTATCTTTTCCAGAATTGTTTTTTACATGTTGAAAGAAGCTTTTTTTGTTATTTTTGACCTTGGTCACAAGCCTTAGTTCATTTTGAGCCTTGGCTTTCGTCACTTCATCTTTGCAGGCTCGGGCTATTTGCTGATATTCTGATTTAGTTATGTGCCCCTCTTTCCACTTTCTATACTTGTTCTTTTTATCTTTCAATTTGTCAGAGAGTTCTTTATGCAGCCATGCTGGTTTCTTTTGAGAGCTGTTATTTTTCCTCTTTGTTGGTATTGAGCTAGACTGGGCTTCTATTATCTTGCTTTTCAAAATTTCCCAAGCTTCTTGCGTTGTTTTCCCCTGGAGGATTCTCATCCATGGAATCCTTCCCAAGCCCACTCTAAGTTTATTGAAATTAGCTCTCTTGAAGTCCAAGACTCTAGTTTGACTATGTTCTATTGCTTGTGCTTCCATAATGTTGAATTCCAATATTGCATGATCACTACCTCTCAAGGTTCCTGTGGCTTCAACACCTTCTATCATTTCATCTCTGTTAGTGAGAATTAGATCCAAAATGGCTAATCCCCTAGTTCCCTTCTCTACTTTTTGGGAGACATAGTTGTCTGATAGGTTTGTCAGGAATCTGTTTGATCTTCCACTTGGTGCAGAGTTTGTCTCCCAGTTGATGTCAGGGTAATTAAAGTCCCCCATTACTATGGTGATGTGCTTCCTACATACCTTAGTTAGCTGACTAGCAAAAAGTTCATCTATTTCCTCTGTTTGGTTGGGTGGCCTATAGTACACGCCTGGCAATGTCATTTTTTCTCCCTTTTATATTGACCCAAATACATTCATTATTTGCTGTAGTTAGAAATATGGAAGCTAAATATTGAAGATGAAATATTCTTCATTTGACATTAAACTGAGTTTAAAATAAAAAGCATTTTGAACGTTTCTGGGGGGAAAATCTTGAACAATTCCACCAGTGGGTTGGCCGAATGAAACAGAGCATGCATGTTTATTGGCCATTGTAACAGAACTAAGAACTTTCCAAATGGTTTTTATAATAATCTGAACAATAACAACAACAACTACAACAATAACAACAACAACAACAATAGTAATAGAGTTGGAAGGGACCTTGGAGGTCTTCTAGCCCAACCCCCTGCTCAGGCAGGAAATCCTATACCATTTCAGACAAATGGTTGTCCAGTCTCCTCTTAACAACTTCCAGTGTTAGAGCATTCATAAGTCACAGGTTGTTCCACTGATTAATTGTTCTAACTGGTAGGAAATTTCTCCTTAGTTCTAGGTTGCTTCTCTCCTTGATTAATTTCCATCTATTACTTCTTATCCTACCTTCAGGTGCTTTGGAGAATAGCTTGACTTCCTCTTCTTTGTGGCAGCCCCTGAGATATTGGAACACTACTATCATGTCCCCCCTCGTCCTTCTCTTCATTAGACTAGACATACCCAATTCCAGCAACCGTTCTTTATATGTTTTAGCCTACAGTACCCTAATCATCTTTGTTGCTCTTCTCTGTACTCTTTCTAGAGTCTCAGTATCTTTTTTACATTGTGGTGACCAAACCTGGATGCAGTATTCCAAGTGTGGCCTTACCAAGACATTATAAAGTGGTATTAACACTTCATATGATCTTGATTCTATCCCTCTGTTAATGCAGCCTGGCACTGGGTTGGCTTTTTTGGCAGCTGCAGCACACTAAATATATTGCAGCACAATATATTTATTTAATAAATATATTAAATATTAATACATTATTATTTAAAATATTTATGTAGTGGCTACTATGTTAAAAATATCTTGAAGCAGTTTACCCTGAAAGCACCTGTAAATATAGAAAAGTCTATTAAACTATATAAAACAATAGTTGCATTTTAAAAAAAGGGGAGAGAGATGAGGAGGAATGAATATGAAAGAAAGATGTAAACAAATCCAGTATGGAAGGTTCTATATAAAAAAGTGAGTTTGAGCAACCTAAAGGAGGGGGAGATTTTAGAAGAGTAGGTAACATCATATAAACAATCCAAAAACAAGAAGCAGCTCTGAGTACACAGATCGAGATTTTCCCTGATCATTTCAACAATAGAACAATTTGAAAACAGCATAGGAACCACCCAATAGTATAGGGCTTTGAATGTTACATACCAAACCTTCCACCTGTATCGGTAGCTAGTTGACAGCAACTGCATTTACTTCAGCAAAAGTGCAACACATACAGGTTCAGGGATCCCACACAGCAGCCTGCCTGCTGCACTATGCGCCAACTGCTGCTTCCAAATAAAACAAAACAGAAGTTCCACATAAAAACAGTAATACAAATCTGACGTTGCCCCTAGGTAAAGAATGGGAGTTAGGCTGCCCTTATCCATGAAACAACATAGCTTTTCTACCAACCAAAGTTGGCCATGACCCTCCAAGAGGTTATTTGGCCTACATCAATAAGTCACAGAATCAAAGTACTGTACTTTCAGAGGAAATATCAGTCCAATTTGAGCTTATCCCAGTTCCTAAACTATCACAAATTATCTATATCTGGATGCAGTCATTTTTTGACATGGTTTACTTCATCACTACATTCAAACTTTGGTCCAGGAGTTGAATTTTGTCTCCCTATTGAGAAGTTGTGGATTATTAGAGTAGCATTATCCATGTATTGCTAACATTTACCTCCAAATTACCTAGTACCCTTCTCCATGTTAAATGGCACTGGGACAAAATAGTACTTTGTAACACTTTGTACTTTAATTTCCAGATTACAGCATACTATAGGACAACTCACTTTGGCCAATTCACTGCAGGACAACTTGCCATGGCCAACTTGCTTCAGGACAATTCACCGCAGAATAATTTAACAATTTAATTTACACTAGACTAGACTAGACTAGACTAGACTAGACTAGACTAGACTAGACTAGAATAGAATAGAATAGAATAGAATAGAGTAGAATAGAGCTGGAAGGGGCCTTGGAGGTCTTCTAGTCTAGTCCCCTGCTCAAGCAGGAGAACCTATACCATCTCAGACAGGTGAATTTTCAGTCTCTTCTTAAAAATCTCCAGTGATGGAGTGCCCACGATTTCTGGAGGTAAGCTGTTCCACTGGTTGATTGTCCTCACTGTCAGGTAGTTTCTCCTTAATTCCATGTTGCTTTTCTCCTTGATCAGTTTCCAAACATTGTTTCTTGTCCTTCCCTCTGGTGCTTTGGTGAACAACCTGGCCCACTCTGCCCTGTGGCAGCCCTTCAGATACTGGAACACTGCTCTCATGTCATGTTTTTTTGTGATATGGTGACAAAAATTGGCTGCAGTATTCCAGGTGTGGTCTTACTAGATTTAATTATTAACTTACTTATAACTTACTAATTTAATTATTTAAAATAAATTTAAAAAAAACTATTTTAATTTTTATTTTATTTATTTATTTATTTATTTAATTTAATTTATATGCCGCCCTTCTCCCTGCGGGACTCAGGGCGGCGCACAACATATTTAAAACCAAAGCATATATACAATCCCCCCCTTAAAACCGAATTAAACCAAATTTTAAAGTTGTGTCTTCTAAATTCCTAAAAAACCCAGTGTAAAATCCACCCTAGGTCAGGTCCGCTTGCTGAAAGAGCCATGTCTTGAGGGCGCGACGGAAGGTAAGGAGATCCGGAATTATCCGAATCTCGGGGGGTAGTTCATTCCAGAGGGTAGGGGCACCCACAGAGAAGGCCCTCCCCCTGGGGGTCACCAGCCGACACTGCTTGGCCGACGGCACCCTGAGGAGACCCACTC
>NW_015393535.1:9639-16161 GCF_001527695.2 Protobothrops mucrosquamatus | reverse complement strand
TATATATATATATATATATATATATATATATATATAAATCACCCATGTGATTTTTCCCCCCAGAAAATGATCATTCTGGTGTAACAGAATTCCTGCCTTTTGATCATTCATGTTTAACAAAAATGAGTTAAAAGGACTGTTTTATCAATTTACAGAGGTTCTGCATCCTTTCATCTGATCAAAAGGACGCCCAGTTACCGGACAATGATGGGGCAATACAATGATGTATTGTTGTAACTGCTGAATAACTGTATCAATATACTATCTAACAGGCTGTTTCACTTACTAATTTTAATAACATGCACATATTACAAACCTGCTTTAGTAGGTTGGCATAGGGCACATACATAAAAGAGATTTATTGGAATTAATAGGATTTAGGTGAGCTTTGATGAATGCAAAGACTATTGATTTTGATGAATTTCTTTTCAATACCAAATTTTGGATTGTTGGCATCTAACAGAAGAAATCAAACTGTATTTCTCAGTTTCCCTCCTTCATAGATTTTTATTTTGGCAAAAGTTTGATGTAATATGAAAAGGTATTAATATAGTATATGAGTATCATCAAACTGTAAAAAAAAGACAAAATCTCCTTTATGTTAAACCCAATTCCCGTTGACTTCATGGACATAACTATGTATGCTTTTTTGTTTGTTTGTTTGTTTTTGCAATAGAAGTAAAGTGATTGGTTGTTCGGTATTTTCTGTTGTTCTTTCACTGGTTCTAATTGATTATTTCTGATAGAATTTTAATTCCATGTTTCCATTCTGGAAAAAAATTCAAAACACATAATATATATTTCATAAAATCAAAACGGACTGCACTTTAAGAACTATTAATGTTATATGATAATGAACATAAAATGAATAGGCCTACACACCACTGGGAACCTTCAAACTAGCTGAGAAATAAATATGAAACAGCCTCATTTATATAAAGATTACTCTAACCTTCTAATTATGTATAATCATGGACATAGTTCATGTCAGTGTAACTCTTTGTAAGTCACCCTTATTTTTATTAAATGTTTTGTCTGATTTGGTTAACCAAATATTTTCAATTTCCTTCTTAATCTGCAGATAAATGATATAATATATTAATCTTTTAAAGCTATGCTTTGATATAACAAAATTACAGAAGAGTCAACTTCCAAGGTCTGATCCAGAACATTTCCAGATGAATGGAAGATTTTGGGAAATTTACTGTCAATCTGAGTAATCAGCATTGGCTTAAAGGGCTTCTTCTGTCAACAATTTTAGATGTTGTTAGCAAATCATGTTTCTTACTGCTACTTGGAAATGACAATAAATTGAGAACACACTCAGTTCTTCTTTAAATTTCAGCATCAAAAATTTCTTTAAAAACGTGATCCCTGGGTAATTCCATATTAGAACAGTGAGAAAACACGAGCACTAGGGAATATGATAAAATAATTTGGTTTAATATTAAAATTACTAAAATTACTAATAAAATCAATTAAAACGCCTAGCTTTCGTCAGCTATCTGCTGACGTCCTCAGGGCTCAAGATGTCAGTCCATGGGAGTCACTTTTATAGCTTGACTAGCATGTGCGCACGGCTCCTTGACCTCGTTATTGGGCCGGTCATGACTAGGCACGTTCCTGACGCCGGTTCCTTGGTAACGGCTTGCTCCCTCCCACGTCTCTCATCCACACAGCTAACATCAGGGAATTTTTCTTTTTTAGAGCTAGATGTCAATGGAGGGTCTCCTTTCGTGCGCTCAGATCCGTCTTCCGTTTTCCTTTCCATATCGCCTTCACACCCTTCCCCTTGGGTCCTTTCCAATGTCGCCCCACACTTCTTTGTCCATAGTCGAGTACACGTCGCACCAACTTGCTTTCCAACGTCTCCCCCCCTCCTCGTCTCCTTTTTGATGGTGCAGCCTCCTATTTTCTTATCTCCCCCCTTTTTTGTTCCGATGTAATTACCATTGCAAACACGATGCACGGGGGTTGCAGTCTTTNTATATATATATATATATATATATATATATATATATATATATATATATATATATATATATATATATATATATGCCTTTCGTTGTTCCTTTTTTCCTTAGAAAGCAAACAAGAGAATGCAGTTATCATCAATGAAACATTTCACTCGATTTAGAAGCAATGAATATCTTGCCACTTAAGCAATATATGCCAGTTCATCTCTAATAAGGAATATGATTTTTCCACAGTGAGGCTACCTGAAGCTGGCACTTTCCAGGTATGTGTAACTTCAATCCTTATAATTGCAATGTGTAGCCATGCTGGCAAATTTGAGAACTGAAACACAGTTGGAAACCAACTACATTGGGAAAGCTAACATTAATGATTCCACACACAAAAAAAATAAGTTTTCTTGCTTTAGGAATTGTAGTTGTATGAGAGTAACTTTGCCAGTTGGGACTGTTTTGTTTTGTTTTACTCTACTATAACCTTTCTTCAAAGGAATTTTTCTGAATTTGAAGCATGATAAGATAGTGATTAGTACATTAACATGGACAATCATATAGTATTCTACCATGCCAAATTCATTTTTTTTCAACCTTATGGCCCATTAAAGGCTAAGAGATATATTATGATTATGCACTATAGACTATTGCATCAGATGTGTTATTATACTAGTTTAAAAATAGGTATAATTAAATTAATGCATTGCTAGTGTCTGAATATACTGATACATGGGCAATTATAAACAGTGAAATCAAAATGAAATGAAATAAACCACAGCGAGTGACAATCAAGCAATCAATAACGGGTGTTCTGTTGATTGTCATTATCTGTACTATGTTTTCCCTGTAATTGTCATCACTTATATTGATATTCTTTTTGAAAAATATACGTCAGATAAACTGAACTGTAAGACACACCTCCATTATCATTATCACAATTATCTATTAATTAATCTGGTAATCTTTAAAACACTGCACATCTTTTTTTATTGAAACAAATTAATGTGGCTAACTCTCTTGTGTTTGAAAACAATGGGGTGCTGATAAGAGGAGGGAAGGAACAACATTAAGCATCCAGTAAATATTGAAAAGTTTAAGCTGGTTCTTAAGGATTAAATTCTCTCCTGATCATGATTTGTTCTATTCTCAGTCATATCAATATAGCCTAAGAAACTACATCTATATAACTGGATGGAAAACTGAGATTGTACTTTTGGCAAGAGGGGAGGTCCAAATTATACTGTTTGAAGAACAGTACCGATCAGTATAAAGAAGCATCTCATACAAAGCATATTCATCTTCACCTTATATTATCAATGCCAGACATGGACACTTACCATAAAACTTAATGAAAATTAGTACCACGGAAATGAGATGTTTGAGGAAAGTTGCTGGAATGACCAGAAAAGATAAAATCATAAATGAAATCATAAGAGAAAGAATTGGCATAGGACCGATCTTAAACCACACACAAAAACAGAAAATAAAATGAGAGAATGCTTTGGGATTCCATACATATACAAAAAGAGGAGAAGGTCAAAGAACCTGAGGCACACCCAGAAGAAGATGCATAGACAACATCAAAGGCATACCACAACAGCATCGAATAACAATGGTTGAAGCTGCCAAAACAGCAAAAAACACAACTTGGTATCTCTTTTGACACCCAAGGTGGTAAAAGAGGAAGTAAAGAAGAAGAATTATTATTTGAAGAGCATGTGGATGTGTTTATGCAATCTAGGCATGTAACAGCTTCAGACAGGGGTGTGGAGGACCTTTATAAAAGCACCATCACTGGTTTCTTTAAAACATTTTGAGTTTAACAAAACAGCAGAATGTTGACCTCTCTAAGTTGGGAGTGAACATATATATCTCTGCCAGCCCGAGCTTGGATTGAATCTTGGCTTCTTCTATATAGTTCTGCATAGTTTTAACAGAAAGTGCTTTGTAAAACTACAGCTTGCTCAAAATTTAACTTCCAGGTTATTAACATGAGTAAAATATTCACAGCACATTTCCCCACCCCCAACACTGACCTCTTGTTCTTTTATTTATATGTCCCTTTCCCTGATTGAAGAATAAACCCTTTAACACATTTGTGTAAATAAATAAATAAATGGTTTAATGCAAGCCAATTGGAGACTTTGGGCTATCAGAGTTCCAAAATCTAGGATTTTTAAAGTCTTTAGCTTCCAATGTAAAAATGTTAATAATAGTACCTTCTGTTCACAAAAGATCTGGCAGTAGACATTTGGACATTTTGACATTCTGCTTGTTGGCTTGATGGGCACTTTTAGCTGGAATATCTCCTGAACTCCCAAATCTCTTGGAGAAATGTTTGTGTACTGTACTTTATACTCAAAATGTATAATGTATACATATAGAGCCAGCTGTATTGGGAACACACATTTATTATGTTTCACCTGGCCTTTAAAATGTAAGGAAAACCCAAACTTTCTTATATATTCATTCAATATAATTTATAAGAATAGTAATTACCTATCATATAATTTCCTTATAGGAAGTGCAATATTTGTACTCAATTACCTGAAGATTAAAAAAAAAGGGGGGGGGGATAAAAGACATGGTCCCTTCCAACTTTATCATCATCATCATCATCATCATCATCATCATCATCATCATCATCATCATCATCATCATCATCATCATCATCATCATTATTATTATTATTATGCATAAAGGCTGTATGAGAAGAGCATTACTTGAATCATGGAAGCACAGTACCACATTTTGTTAAGATCCATTGTGAAATTCAGACTGCATCCTCTGGTGCTTCCAATGGAAACCAGATGATGATGTCAGAGAAGGCATAGCAGCTTAGCTGTTTAGAAAGAAGAGCTACCTGACTTTGCAAAATATCTTCAAAGGGATATTTCAATCGAAGCGTCACCAAAATGAAGCATCTCTTCAAAGAATTGCGCTGATCTATCATTTATGTGTGTTACATCTGCAGCACTTTCTTGCTTCAACAAGTTGTACAAGAAGAATTGGACTCTTGAGAAACCTAAGAGGAAGTTTGGGTGTTTATCAAAATGGCTTTAAGATTTTTGAAGAGAGCCCTACTCATGGTAGGATTGCCCTACTAATTGGCAATTTGCCTAGTGGGTAGGCAACTCATGACTTTTTCACTTCTGGCCACTTTATTATACACCTCTCTGGTTATGTTTTATCAGATCCATCAATTGCTGAAGGCGCTGTTATGTGGCATAGAGTTGGCTTGGATTTTGCAGCTGACATTGATTTCCCAGTGAAAGTAGTGCCACTTCAGTATTATTCAGATATGGCCATAGTTCCTTTTCTGTGCATTGGAAAACTATGTGAGTTTGTGCAATGTTTACATCAATAATTCACTCACATTCACATTTTTTCCGGAGCACAATGAGGATGGCTTGATTATTGGAACCAATTCTTCAAAATAATTTAATTTTAAAAAATTAGTTTCATGCATGGTACTTATGCATGGCTTTCATAGACATATTTTATATATGACTTACAAAATGGGAAGACTTTTGTGTATAGAAGGCAAAGGAAGAAATTACACCCACTGGTCTTTTCTCTTCAGTGACTGTATGAAGTAGATGATCATGTGCTGCTTATTTTATGCATGAAAAAATCTTTTTAGATCAAGACTTTTGGACCTGCAGATAGGTAACTGTTCCTTTATAAATTTCCATAATTTGTGCAGAAGGACATATGAAGCACAAGAATGACTTCATCTTCAACTTTCTGTATTATCCAGGTTATAAAGCAGGTTTGAATAGAATAGAATAGAATAGAATAGAATAGAATAGAATAGAATAGAATAGAATAGAATAGAATAGAGATGGAAGGGACCTTGGAGGTCTTCTAGCCCAACACCCTGCTCAAGCAGGAGGACCTACACCATTTCAGACAAGTGACTGTTCTTAAAAACCTCCAGTGATGGAGCGCCCGCAAGCTGTTCCACTGGTTAATTGTCCTCACTGTCAGAAGGTTTCTCCTTAATTCCAGGTTGCTTCTCTCTTCAGTCAGTTTCCAAACATTGCTTCTTGTCCTTCCCTCTGGTGCTTTGGAGAATAAATTGATCCCCTCTTCTTTGTGACAGCCCCTCAAATACTGGAATACTGTTATTTCTTCTTTTCTTTAGACTAGCCAAACCCATGTCCTGCAGCCATTCTTCATATATTTTAGTCTCCGGGCCCCTGATCATCTTAATTGTTCTTCTCTGAACTTTTTCCAAGATCTCAACATATTTTTTTTTTTGTGATATGGTGACCAAAATTGGTTGCACTATTCCAGGTATGGTCTCACTACAGTTTTTTAAAGCAGTACTAATATTGTGTGTGATCTTGATTCAATACCTCTGTTTATACAACCCAGGATTTTATTAGCTTTTTTGGCTGCTGCTGCATATTGCTGGCTCATAGTCAAGTGATTATCCACTAGGACTCCAAGGTCCGTCTCATAGTTACTGTTTTTGAGCCAGGTCTCACCTAATCTGTACTTATATCCAGTGCTTTTTTTGTAAAAAAAAAAAAAAAAAAAAAAAGGTGCC
>NW_015393535.1:5747-8422 GCF_001527695.2 Protobothrops mucrosquamatus | reverse complement strand
TTATTATTATTATTATTATTATTATTATTATTATTATTATTATTATTATTATTATTATTATTATTATTATTATTATTATTATTAATCATCGCACAGTCAGCCAGATGTTCAGACTGGATTTGGCATTTTGTCTACCTATCGAGTCCTTACCAAGGACCTGGGATAGGCAGATGTGGATGTTTGATGGTATTACAGATATTGTCGCAGGATGAAAGCAGTTCCTAGTAAGGCCGCCTTTTGCAATTGACTAATGGCGAATTTGTCAATGCCAATGGTGTTCAAGTGGTGCTCAAGTTGTTTTGGGATTGCACCCAAGGCGCCTATTACTATTGGTACTACCCTTGCTTGCTTTTGTCACAGTCTTTCTATTTCTATTTGTAGGTCTTTGTATTTTGTTATCTTCTCCAGTTCTTTCTCATCTATTCTATTATTATTATTATTATTATTATTATTATTATTATTATTATTATTATTATTATTATTATTATTATTATTATTATTATTATTATTATTATTTGTCTGATACTTTAATTAAAGTATTGCTTTGTTAATCTGAAATGTTATTTATTCTAAATGCTGATCTTTGATGCATTAACTTTGGCCCAGAGCTTTTCACCTATAACTGTGGGTATAAGGGAGAAAGTTCTTTATTTTTAGGAGGATATAAGTTATTTATGCATATATAATGTTTTGCTGTTTTTTTTAATTTCCCTTTCCCTTTCCTTTTTCTGAAATTGAAAAGAGTAGAACAATGCAAGTAAAATATTCAGATATCATTTTCCTTCACTTATTATCATCTAATCAGTAGAAACTATTATTTTTGTGAAGTAGCTTTGAGAGATAAATTTAATAGTTATTTACTACATTTTGTTTAAAATCAAACCAAAGCAGTAGAGTTTTCATATGTGCAAATTCTTGTATAGCTACACCTTCTTAAGTATTAATCATTATTTTGTTAGGAAAACAAAATGCCTTGTTAAAAAGTTTGCTCACTTGATAAAGTATCGTACTATTGAGAAATGCATAAAATAATGCCCAGCTAAGTAAATAGATCTAGGATATCCAGACCATGACAAGATATATAGAAAATAGAAACATTTAACAAAGCCAGTATAGCATGTACATATTGTAAGGTTTATAAGCAATTCAGTATCATGTTTCTAATCAATCATAAAAGTGTGATAATAGGATAGCAGATACCCCATGGACATTTTTTTGCTGTGTTAATAAAGTGATATATTCTCAAGCTGAATCATAAACTGCTTGGCCACCGAAGGAAGGTTTAAAAATTGTTTGTCATGCAGCATGGTAGAGTTTAGTGCTAAATTTGCTTGAATCTAAATAGTCATTTGCATCTGTGGTCACAGTCAACAAAACTCAAGGGAAAAAAAAGAAATAATAAGAAACAGAAAGCAAACAAAATATCTCAGAGGAGCTTTATTATCAGGACCACTTAAATATATTATCAGAAATGTGATCAATATGCTATTGTGAAGGAGTTATGAAATTTTGAGAATTGAATTAAAAAAAAATATTGAAGGCTTTTTTTCCTCCATCCTAACTAAAGTAGAGGTCAATATCTGAGGCACAGAAAACATTTAAGAGTCACAAATCTAGTTTACACAAATAACTCTAGGAGTTAATAAAAGGTTGGGGAAATGAACATCTAATAATATGGCATTATGGCTTTTAGAATAATTTATCAGGCCAGACATCACTGCATGGATACATAAAAAATGTGAAGTCACTGTTTGCCTGAGACAATCAACCTGCTTTACAAGAAGCTGGTAGAAGACATTGACACACTTTTCAAGTAATATGTTATGTAAAATGTGGCTGAAATAAATAGGACAATTCTGACAAGGCTAGCATGAAGATGAAAACCTTTTGAATTATTTCTAAGTTCAATGTTCTGGAAAGATGAACTATTTCTAAGTTCAATGTTCTAAAGATTCCCTTTAGATGTGTAAGTATTCATAAAGACAGGCATGATAGTCCACAGATTAAGTGAAAGTCTTAAACACCTGGAGTTGCTTGATAAGGCTGTTAGGTAAGGTCCTATCACTACCAGAAAAGGGTGATGCCAGTGAATGGAGTTCTATAGAAAAGGCCCCCGTTCCAACAACTAATATTTCTTGATCATAATTCCAAAAATGGAGCATTATTGAGAAGCATGGGGATAAGCCACAAGGTGGGTCTTATTCTGATCTATCAATTGCTTCTTTTCAATGAGAGGTTAACATACAATTTCCCCAAAACTGAATAGCCCAGCAGAGTACGTTTCCTGTCTGAACTGACTAAGCTGACAGGATTTGGAATCTTTTAGGTAATTTGTCATTTGAATTCTCCCCAGCCCCATTAAGAATGGGTTCACGTTTTCTAAAAGGCACAATTTATGAATGTGGTTAAATAGTAAGGAATTTTATTCAGTACACCTAAGGTGGATCCTCAAAAGGGCTATTATTCACATGTGTGCTGTATGCAATGTATTCTTTATTCATTCATTATTTTATTATTATTTTTAATAATTATACATGGTTTGAAAATAATAACAAGAAAAATTTACTCTGCCCATGGCGTGACTCCATTATTTTCTTCTGTGAAACAAAAGCATGAAAATTGCAATAGGAGTTTATTCCAGATCCCCAAGTTCACCCCTCATCCCCACTCTGGAT
>NW_015393535.1:0-3661 GCF_001527695.2 Protobothrops mucrosquamatus | reverse complement strand
TGTGTGTGTGTGTAGGTCTTTGGTTATTCGGGTTTTCTCCCACGTAAAATTGGAAGTGTCTTGGCGACTTTTCGACGAAGTCCCATTCGTCATCTTCAGGCTGGTGTTTTCGGCTTCGTGCTTCTAGCCTGAAGATGACGAATGGGACTTCGTCGAAACGTCGCCAAGACACTTCCAATTTTACGTGGGAGAAAACCCGAATAACCAAAGACCTACATACATACACCCGCGAAAACCTCAGAAGATAGATAGATAGATAGATATACACATATACATGTACATATACACATATAGATATATACCCATGTACACACATATGTAAATATAGAATTGTCACTAAAATTTTATTAAAAATAATATTTATAACAAAGTGATGTTAAATAAAAGGAAACAGGTGTGTACTGTGTTGGAGAAAAGTCAAATTTAAAGAAAGAAATCTATCTATTTTCTTGGTCAGCTCTGATCCCTGCCTCATCCCATGACATTTCAATCTCTTCCCATTTTTTGATAACTTTTTAAAATAAACACAAAGCAGTAGAAGAAACAGAAGACAAATCCATTTCTACTTGGTGCAGAAGTTGAGATCAAACCCTTCTTCTTGTGAGAAGTTTTATATCCAAATATATTTTATTCTTTATACTATTTTCATCTTCCCTTAAAATATTAACAGAATCCACAATGGTCTGAGAATCAATGCCTCCAAGTTAATCAAATTAGCAAACTTCCTCAAATCCTGAAATAAGTTACCCAGACCTAATCTACATATCAAAATATAAGGTATGCAAACACAAATAGTTAATTAAATTAACTCTTCCAGCAGAACTGTATGTTCAAAGAATACACACACACACACACACACCTCAGCACGTAGACACTTCCACACCCCTGACAACCGCTCCTAAAAAAGTTTGCCACTTTACACCATTTCTCTGCAGCCTACCCCTAAAAGAAAACTGTTTTTCTTTTAGGAATAAATATTTATTCTTTCCTCACAGCTGTCTGGATCTCATTTTTATTTATTCTTGTGCATTTTTATTTGTTCTTATCCGGCTTGAGTTGCAACCCCAAATTATTCTGCTGACATTCTCTATTTGCTGAAGATTCTGCTGCAGGGTCCCATCCACTTCTTACTTAAAATGCCTAAAATGTTATTTAAGCCATTTAATTGACATGTTAGGTCTGATAACTGAATTTTGGGCTTCTCATTCATGTAACAGACTGACTTTAATCCTTTGCTAAGTAAAGTATATTATCATTTAATTAGGAACATTTTTATTTACCCCAAACTTTATTTTAATTTCACATTTCAGCAGGATAGAGGCAAGTTTATACATGCCACAATCAGTAGCTTGCATATGAGACATCAGAAAAGAAATATACAAGGCTCAATTTTCATAATTTCATACAGCAGTGCAAAACAGTACTTCAGAAGAATCAGTGGATTTAATACCATTAATTATGGATAGTTTTCACTAGTCAAAAAGATCAACTGTAGATTTAACTGCCTAGTATAGAAAAAGGTGATGGTTGTTGCTTTACTAGGTATGCTACTAAATTCTCTAATATGAAGAAATGTTACCCAGCTCATTTAAAAAAAAATCTTTGCATTTTAGTTTGTATATACATGCATACCCTTCAAAACACAGACAAGAAATAAAAAAATTAGCCAAAGGATAAAAAAGAATTATAGCTAAATCTAATTCACATTAACACCATTCACTAACACTCCCCTATATTTTTATAACCATTCTTGTTTCCATCATATGCAGGAACTGCTTTATGCATATTATTTTTGTTCTATAAAATCCTCAGCTTCCACTTTTTCAAGATTTATTTAATAATGTATTTTTTTAGTGTACACATATAATCTTGTCTTCACCAATCCTTCTATTATTTGCATTTCCTATTTCTTTCACTCCATCATCCCATCTATTTCTTTATACTTTTTATTATCATCGTCCTTCTACACACTTTGGGGCACTCTGAAATACAATTCTCTTCATATTGTTCCAAGCATCCTTATCTCCACTTTCTATTTATTGTGTGGAAGGTTAAATTATCTTCTAACTGTTTTCATATAAAACACTTTTTTGTACCTGTTCTGGTTCTGCTTTCATTCACATTTTAAAAACTTCCTTCTTTCCTTATCAATCTCTTTCCCCAGCACCCTCTCCTCATACCACCCCAAAAATTGTTCATAATGTCTCATTTATTTTACCTTTCACTAATTCTCTCAATCCAACTCAGTTTGGTGTAATGGGCTAAAACTGGGAGACTGTGAGTTCTAGTGCCATTTTGGATACAAAGCCAATTGCATGAATTGGGCCAGTTACTTTCTCTCAACTCTAGGAACTGACAGAGGCAATGGCAAACCACTTCCGAGGAACCTTGCCAACAAAACTTGCCTAAGCAGGCTTTGAGAATCAGATATGATTCAATGGAAGACAAAAAAAAATCTCAATATAGGTAATTCCCCAGGTATGAGTCTCTTGATGCGGGTGAAGAAGGAGAGTGCAAAATTTGGCTTGAAACTCAACATTAAGAAAACCAAGATCATGGCATCTGGCCCTCTCAATTCCTGGCAAATAGATGGGAAAGAAATGGAAGTAGTGACAGATTTTATCTTCCTGGGCTCCAAGACTACCGCAGATGGGGACTGCAGCCAAGAAATTAGAAGACGCTTGCTCCTGGGAAGGAAAGCTATGGCAAATCTAGACAGCATACTAAAAAGCAGAGACATCACCCTGCCAACAAAAGTGCGTATAGTCAAGACCATGGTTTTCCCAGTTGCAATGTATGGCTGTGAAAGTTGGACCATAAGGCTGAGTGCAAAAGAATTGAGGCTTTTGAACTATGGTGCTGGAGAAGACTCTTGCGAGTCCCCTGGACTGCAAGGCGATCAAACCGGTCAGTCCTGACTGCTCTTTAGAAGGCCAGATCCTGAAGTTGAAACTCAAGTACTTTGGCCACCTAATGAGAAGGAAGGACTCACTGGAGAAGAGCCTAATGCTGGGAAAGATTGAGAGCAATAGAAGAAGGGGATGACAGAGAATGAGGTGGCTGGATGGAGTCACTGAAGCAGTAGGCCTGAGCTTAAATGGACTCCAGAAGATGGTAGAGGACAGGAAGGCTTGGAGGAACGTTGTCCATGGGGTCGCGATGGGTCGGACACGACATCACAACTAACAACATCAGGTATGAATGTTTATTTAGCAAATTTTCACAAAAACAAACTTATTCAGAAAGGGTATTTACATTAGACATTCAAGATTGCGACCAAAAAGAGGCCTCTGTAGCCATGTGACTTGGATTTAGTCTCTACTGTAACAGCCACCATTTTAAACTCTGTGACTTGCTTGGGTCGTTTGGAACTATGAGAAGCCCGAAGGGTTATTTTTATTTTATTTTTTTATTCCTGGTCACATGGTCAAACAAGATCCAGTGATTTTTGCAGCTGGCACTGACCATTTGTTTTTGTTTTCCTGGAGCTGCATGGAAGATCTGTTTGCTGGGCTTGAGGACCAGAGAGCTAGAATTACTTCTGTACATATTTTAAAATATTCTTTTTTGTTACTCTATAGTATTGTACTGTGTTGTTTGTAATCACTTTGGGAACTGCTCTGTTTCTTTTTTATTGTACATTGTAAACAAACTATCTTTG
>NW_015393534.1:9577-22431 GCF_001527695.2 Protobothrops mucrosquamatus | reverse complement strand
GAATGGACAAAACAATGGGTTGGGATCCCACTCTAAGGTCTCCACTTTTAAACCATCCATCTCTCAGGATTGCTAACTGTCCATGATTCCATGTCTATCATTCTACTTCTAATTCCCAAGATGTATTGTTAGCCTGCCTTATTATATCTTTAGAATTGTGGTCCTTTGAGAGATCAAGGAAATTGGTAAACTATAAAAGAGAAAAATAAATAAAGAATAAAAGGAGTGTTTCTGAACAATGATTTCAGATGTTTGTGTAACAAGTAGAACTCCATTTCAGGACAATGACTAATGACTCCGGATAGCATCAGTGCAGAAATGGAACTTACAAATCCTTGTTCTCAAGTTCCTCAAACCCCCATCCCAAAATAGACAAGATCCTCACTGCATATCAAAGTCACTCCAAAATTCTTAATTTTGAATTAGTAGCCTTGCTTTGTTCAGGACTCACCTGCCTTCTACAGTTATTTTATTTCTGAAACCAAGAGGGGGAATCTCACATTATCTGTTCATTATACTTGCTTAGAGAGACCTCCGAGATGCAATAAAGATCACACCCTCAGATGAGGGTCTAGAGAAGCCTACTGTTACCTTTTTTTTCCTCTTTGGAAAATCAAGGGCAGGATGTGACAAGGGAATGACTCCTGCTTCTCCTGCCTCTACTGCACCAAGCAACATATAAGAAATATTTCAGCAGCTTCTTATTAAGCCTTGGGGAAGACAATCTTTTGAGACCTTTCCCTGGTCCCCGATTAAAATCAGATAATTGCAAAAACAAAGAGAAATATTTCTGCAGGAAAGAGAGCAGACAGTGATATGAATTTTTGTTTTAATGTGCACCTATGTACCACCCTGCCAACAAAAGTGTGTATAGTCAAGGCCATGATTTTCCCAGTTGCAATGTATGGATGTGAAAGTTGGACCGTAAGAAAGGCTGAGCGACAAAGAATTGAGGCCTTTGAACTATGGTGCTGGAGAAGACTCCTGAGAGTCCCTTGGACTGCAAGGCGATCAAACCGGTCAGTCCTAGAGGAGATCAACCCTGACTGCTCTTTAGAAGGCCAGATCCTGAAGTTGAAACTCAAATACCTTGGCCAACCTAATGAGAAGGAAGGACTCACTGGAGAAGGGCCTAATGCTGGGAAAGATTGAGGGCAATAGAAGAAGGGGACGACAGAGAATGAGGTGGCTGGATGGAGTCACTGAAGCAGTAGGCGTGAACTTAAATGGACTCCAGAAGATGGTAGAGGACAGGAAGACCTGGAGGAACATTGTCAATGGGGTCGCGATGGGTCGGACACGACTTCGCAATTAACAACAACAACATGTACCACCAGCTGAACCAGGATGAAAGTGGTGCAGCCAACTTTGTGCTCTTTGATCTCTCAGTGGCTTTCAATATTGTGGACCATGATATCATTCTGGGATGGCTCTGGGGGTTAGAAATAGGGGGTACCATTCTACGGAGGCCTTTTCTTCCTCTGGGATAGTTTCAGTTGGTGTTGGTTGGGGAGAGACATCATTCACGAGGTCTTTCATTGTGGGGTGCCTCCGTATTCAACTCTCTCCTCCTCTAATGTTCAAAATCTACATAAAATATGTGGGTGAGATCATTGGCTGATTTGTGGTTCAATATCATTTGTTCATCCCAGGCCATGTGAAGCTTTCAACGTTCAGCCCCAATGTTTGCACATTATGTGAGCTTGGTTTGGCTCTCTGACCAAGATGAGTGTGTCAAGGTTCTGACTAGCGAACCCAATGAAGCAAACACTTCGAGTCTCTTCAGGCTCTTAATGCAAAACTTCATTGAGTACACCATATCAGCACATATGAAAGTAAAACCAGCTCTGGCAAACCCCTTCACCCATAGTAAATGCATTGACTTCTTCCTCCTCCCTCTGGGTCAGGTCACGTTAGCCAATCAAGTTGGAAAATATTGTTATGAGAAAGCTTCTCTAGATCCAGCAGACACCTGGCCATTGTCCTTGATTCCCATGATCTGCTTTCTTAATCTTTGAAGTCTGCATTCCAAGCCTCTCCCCTCCCCTGAGCTTGTTGGCAAGTTGAGAAGCAATGTCTGCCACACCAGCAAGATGGGATTTCAAAACTTGACAGGGAGCTAGTGTGGTGCAGTGATTAAAGGTTTTGACTGGCAATGAAGAGACACAGGTTCTAATTTATACTCAGCAGTGGAAACTCATCAAGATTCTGGGAAAGTCACTCTTTCTCAGCCCAACCTACTTTACAGGGTTGTTGAAACTTGGCAGAAAAAGAGGAAGCAATATGTATTTTAAAAAAGGATGGAATACAAATCAAATAAATAAAGGTTATACTTCCCTATTCAGGAGTGGTGCATAATCTGGGGTCTTCTTGGACTCACAGTTCCTGCTGGATGAACAGTGGCACCAATGGCAGAAAAGTCTTTGCATAGTTTCATCTGGTTTGCCATAACTACAGCTTTTTCTAGATCAGGAAGTCCTTCAGATGGTTGCTCATGGCCTACTCATCTGAGGTCTTAATGACATGCTATACATGAAGCTGTACTTGAAGGCCACCTGGAAGCTTCAACTGGTCCAGTATGCAGTAGCACAGGCAATGGTGGGCATGCCTTTGCTTTGTGAACTGCACCAGCTTGCTAGTTCCTTCCAGGCCCTTCTTATGACCTATGAAGCCCTACATGGCATAGAGTCTGGTTACTTGGGGGATCACCTATTTCCTATGGCATCAGCTGGGTAGGCCAGTTTGTTGTGACAGGTTTGGGATGCTCCAGGTTCCTTTGATCAAGCAATATTATCTATCAGGATTCTACAAGTGTGCTTTTTCTGACATGGATATGAACCCTTTGGAATGAGGTTCCCTCTGAGATCTGGGTGGCTACCATCCTGGTGGGATTCTGAAGGCTTTAAGACCTGGATCTTTTCCCAGGCTTTGGTCTAGGAAAGTTGGGAGTCCCTTCTTGGGCATGTGATACATTTATTGGTATGTCTTCATGTGGATTGTATATATGTCTGTGAGCCACCCAAGTCAAACAAAGTTAGCTTTAGAGGAGGACAACTAAGATGATCAAGGAAGTGGAGCAGCTACCTTATGAAAAAAGGTTGCAACCTTTGAGGTTTTTTAATCTAGAAAGGAGATGAGAAACTTGTAGGAATCAGGATGAATAAAAAGATTTTTAATATATATATATATAATGCTTAATTCAGTTTTGGAAGTTGCTAACATGAGATTTGTTGCTGGCTATCAGCTAGGAGGACTTCAAGAAAAAGTTGGACCAATTCATGAAAGTCATGGGAATCAATGGGTATTAGCCTTGTTGGCAGTGTGACCACCTCCAAAGGCCATCAGCTGTGAGACTAATGGGCTTCTTTGTGCAGTTGGTTGGTCACTGTAATGACCAACAGCTGGACTAGATGGGCAAGGGGCCTGACACAACAGGGCACTGAGTATGTTATGTTTTTCTATTAACTTACAGTACAAAGCATGATTTTAGCATTATCCTTGGCTTCACCCATGAGGTTATGATTCAGTGTCCGGTGCGAACGCCAGAAAAGTATTAGATCTGCATCCAAATTAAGCCTGATCTACAAATCTAACCCATAGCTCTGTATTTCTTTGGGATAGAGATTGAGAGATGGACCATATTAGCATTATATAAATTATATATAGCATAGGTATTTGTATCAGTTCTCAGGCTCTTGAAAATCCATCGTATTATTACTGGGAGCAGCAAGCTGTTTCCCTCTATATTCTTCAGTTCTACATGGAGTTTCAGCCTAAAATGTGTCATAATACCAGTAATGGTGGAGCCATTCTTTGTATTGGGGCAATTTAGAAGTGGGCTTTAATGAGAAAATTGGTGATGTTAGCTTTGGCATGATGAAAGGATTTCAAATGTCATTGGCTAGGGTAGCCATAGGTAATGGAAAACTATTGAAACCAATAGGCAGTATACTGCATTCTGTAGGGAAATCTCCCACCAGTAGAGTTTATAGCATGTTGATCATAAATGGAAGCAGACTACTAAAAATCTGGGATAAATTTGAAATTGCAAATTTGAATTCATGACTCCTTCGCTATAACAACTCTCTGTGGATGTGTTTGTTCCTGTGTTTAAATGCTACACAATTTGGAATATTCCAGGTTTCACTCTGTGTTTGCTTAGAAGCAAAAAAGCCCCTCCATTTTTGGTAAAAAAGTAAAATCTAGATTTTAATAAAACTGTGTGATTTGCTTTCCCATTTTCTTCTTATGATGGACTACAGTGAAGCCGCAGTTTCCCAGGAAGTGGGGGAGTACATTACAAGGAGGGGGAGAAGACAAGAGGCAATGCAGACTGGAGCTGATTCCAGATAGAGCAAGAGAGTTAGGATAGTCACTCCTTGGAATCACCCTCAGTTTATCTGTTAGGGTGAGATTCCTATTGGTTTAGCCTGGCAAGAGTCTGTCTATTGGTCCTGAGTGAATAAAGAACTGTTGCTGGATTGTTGTATGTCATTTTGGGGTTTCTCCTGACATGCCTTGACTAAATAATAATCATTAGGTGTTGAATTTTTATATTCTAAGAGGTGAAAATAGCCCACAACAAATTGGGTAACCACTTTGCCCAATAAAGTTTATCATCCCCACCTCAAACAGGAAAACCTTGCCTATTCTTTGCAATCTAATAATTTAATAGTTTATTTGACTTTTTTCCTCAGCAACCTAATCTGTTTTGTATTTAAATATTAATTTCAATTAGCAGAGGACATCAAAGAACAACAGATGGATAAACTATAAGGGATTCACATTACCAGTAAAATCAGCAGGTGAGCCCTACTCTATGTGGGTGACTCTAGTGCAGTGGTTCTCAACCTTTTTAATGCGGCGACCCCAACCGGTCGTAAGTTGAGGACTAAACCGGTCGTACGTTGAGGACTAAACCGGTCGTAAGTCGAGGACTAAACCAGTCGTAAGTCGAGGACTACCCAACCGGTCGTAAGTCGAGGACTTTCCCTGCCTGGGAGCGCCACGCATGCTTGGTTCCGCCCCCTGTGCCGGCCGAGGCGTAGCTGGCAAGTGGCAGAGATGGAGCAGGCCGACCACCAGCTGGCCCAGCTCAAGGGAGGTAAGGCACCCGCCGGAAAAGGGGAAAAAAATGGCGGACAGCCTTGCTTGGCGACCCCCGTGAAATGGTCGATCGACCCCATAGGTTGAGAACCACTGCTCTAGTGGCCATAAAAAGAGGCTTGGACTGGGGAGTTAACCATCACTAGCATTTGCCATTTACTGGTAAGCAGGTGTTGTCAGCGACTAAAATAGATTTTTGAGATGTGTGCTTATGTTTTTCCTTCCTTCTGAAACCAGTGGGTAAAAATGTATTTCTTAGTCATACGGCCCATTGCCTCTTTCATTTCCCGATTTCGTAGAGTGTATATCATAGCATTAAGAAAAGGAGTGATTGTGGTATAAAATATGGATGCTACCTTGTCCAGACTGGCGCTGAAGATGGGGACAAGGTACACAAAGAGACAAGGTAGGAAGAAAAGGCTGACCACGGTCAAGTGAGAGCTACAGGTGTACAGAGCCTTCCCTCCACTCTCCTTGAAGCGACCTTGAAGCGTGCTCAGGATGATTCCATAGGAGATCAGCAAGATGATGAAACAAACCAGGGAAATTAGGCCACTATTGGCCACCATGAGTATCTCAGTCACTTGGGTATCAGCACAAGCCAGTTTGACTATTTGTGGAACATCACAAAAGAAATTGTCCAGTTCATTTGGCCCACAGAACGGCAGCCGCAGCACCAGGAACAGCTGGCTGCCAGAGTGAAGGAGGCCTCCAGCCCAACACCAACACAACAGTCTAATGCAGCGTGGGCGGTTCATCTTGATTGTATATGTCAATGGATGGCAAATGGCCACATAGCGATCGTAGGCCATGAGGGTAAGAAGAAACATCTCTGAACATCCAAGGAAGTGTAGAAAAAAGAGCTGAGACATACAGCCCCCAAATGAGATAGCCCTGCCACAGGTGATCAGATCTGTTGCCACCTTGGGAACAACCACTGAACCCAAAGCAGTATCGATGATGGATAAATTGGCTAAGAAAAAATACATGGGTGACTTTAGAAGGCGTGGATCTATATGCACCGTCAATACAATGAAAAGGTTGCCCAGTAGAATGGCAGAGTAGCACATGATGACCAAGACCGCTAGAAGGAGCTGGATGGGACGAGATCTGGAAAGTCCTAGGAAGACAAACTCTGTGACTCTGGAGACATTCATGAACATGACAGAACCTTTCAAGGAGAAACAAGAGTTATTTAGTTCTGCAACTTTCAACACCTTCTTCTACTAATCAGTGATAACATGAAACAATGAACTACAGTTTAACTAATGTGAACCCATGCATTGCAAACTATAATGCAAAGATAAGCAATATTTACTTGAATATAGGTTGCATGAGAATTATTTTATAATATAGTAATATTCAAAGGTGGACCTCCAAGTTCTGTTTTGAATTAGACCCCAGAGGCCTAAGCTAAGATGTCCAAGTGGTAAGAGATGTTGGATACTGTAGTTCTTCAATGTTGGGAAGCCTATACATTCTTTACAATGAAACAGGGAAGAATCCAGAACTTTTACTGAAATATAGAGAAAATTCCCAACCTCCCCTCCTTCCAATACATTTATTTATTAATCAATTCCACTTTCATAATGACAGAATCAAGAAGAATCCTTTCATATATAGCTTATGAATTCTTGTATTTTCTCTATGGAGATGACATAATCTTGGCCAAAGGTCAAGATCAGTGTAACAGTCAAGAAAGAAAGAGACACAGAGAGAGACAGAGAGAGAGACACAGAGAGAAAGAACAAGAAAGAGAGAGAGAGAAAGAGCAAGAGAGAGAGAAAGGGAAGGAGGGAGGGAGGAAGGGAGGAAGGAAGGAAGGAAGGAAGGAAGGAAGGAAGGAAAGAAAGAAAGAAAGAAAGAAAGAAAGAAAGAAAGAAAGAAAGAAAGAAAGAAAGAAAGAAAGAAAGATGGATGGATGGATGATAGGGCTAGCTAGATGATAGACCGACAGAGATATGCTATTGAATGAGAGCAACGTGTTCCTTTCCTATTAACACATGGTCCTTGCACTTATGACTGTTGCAACATCCCTACAGTCATGTGATCAAAAACTCAAGTGCTTGGCAACTGGCATGAATTTATGACAGTTGTAACATCTCGGGATCATTTGATTCCCATTTTTGACCTTCCCAGTTGCCTTCCAACAAGCAACATTAATGGGAGAATCAAGAAGAATCCTTTCATATATAGCTTATAAATCCTTGTATTTTTTCTATGGAGATGACATAATCTTGGCCAAAGGTCAAGATCAGTGTAACAGTCAAGACTGGTATACTTGCTAATTAGAGCAAATGTGTAGTGCAGTGCAAATTATATAGATGACTGATTAGAAATCAGCATCATGTGTTCGAGGAATTACTCTCTAGTAAAGTATTCGTATATTTGCAATGTAAAAAGAGCAACTTAGACAAAGCTTTAATGGAGAGAGAGAGAGAGAGAAAGAAAGAAAGAAAGAAAGAAAGAAAGAAAGAAAGAAAGAAAGAAAGAAAGAAACAGAGACAGAGACAGAGAGAGACAGACAGAGAAAGAGAAGAGAAAGAAAAAACAATAGAGACAGAGAGAGAGAGAGAGAGANAGAAGAGAGAGAGAGAGAGAAAGAAAGAAAGAAAGAAAGAAAGAAAGAAAGAAAGAAAGAAAGAAAGAAAGAAACAGAGACAGAGACAGAGAGAGACAGACAGAGAAAGAGAAGAGAAAGAAAAAACAATAGAGACAGAGAGAGAGAGAGAGAGAGAAAGAGAGAGAGAGAGAGAGAGAGAAAGAAAGAAAGAAAGAAACAGAGACAGAGAGAGACAGACAGAGAAAGAGAAGAGAGAAAAAACAATAGAGACAGAGAGAGACAGACAGAGAAAGAGAGAGAGAGAGAAAGAAAGAAAGAAAGAAAGAAAGAAAGAAAGAAAGAAAGAAAGAAAGAAAGAAAGAAAGAAAGAAAGAAAGAAAGAAGGATGGATGGATGGATGGATGGATGGATGGATGGATGGATGGATGAATGATAGGGCTAGCTAGATGATAGACCGACAGAGATATTCTATTGAATGAGAGCAACATGTTCCTTTCCTATTAACACATAGGCAACAAAATCTTCAAAACCTCAAGTTCACCAAATAGTATAGAAGACCTAGCCCATATTGTTTCCAAAAGATCAGTTCACTTCTTATTTTCAAATATGTATAATTAGCCTGTCTTACAATATAGTTAGAGTTATGAACCCTTGAGTGATAATAAATAAAATAAAATAAAATTAATTAATGAAATTTATAAGGAAGGAATAAAAGAAGGCAAGAGCATTTAAATAAAAATATCAAAGGTCTATGTATCAAGAGTGTTCATCTACTGTGGCATAAGCCAAGAACCTAATCACCCAAGATATCATCTAGTAGGAAATAAAGAAATAATATCTTTATTTTCAGCTTTTTCAAGCTTCCCAAAATAAATTAGACTCTGACTTGGACATGTTTGTTTTCATCAAAATAGCTGGGTGACTTTGTGCCAGTCATTCACTCTCAGCCCAACTCACCTCACACAGTTGTTATTGTGGAGAAAATAGGAGGAACAAGGAGTATTAAGAATATTCGCCCCCTTGGATTACTTATAAAGTAATAAAGGTGGGATAAAACTCAAATAAATAAATAGCCATCAAAAGCTCTTAAACTACAGTGAATAGAATTTCTTTGTCCATTGTTCACCTATCTTCCAAAAACTTACTTTCCTTCTAAACTCAATAAAGATATTACCTGTTTTATTTTTTCTAATTGCTTAGAGGGACCTCTGAAACCAAGTAAATGTAAAAACTTTAGGCAAATATCTGTAGAAGTATATTATTACCTTTTCCTCTTTAGAAAATCAACCACTCAGTCTGACAATGGATTGAGTCCTACTCTTCCTTCTGCCGAGAAGCACAGATGAAATATTCAATGGCCTGCTATCATACCTTTGGGAAATTGGTCTTATGAGGCCATGCCCAAGTCCCCAATCAGGATAGATTTGTAGAAGCTGAAGAAGATATTCTTGAGGTAAAACAAAAACCCCTGACTTTAATATATTTTCTTTTTTTCCCCCTAACGGCCACTCTTATGGTTTGCAACTAAATGATTATGACAGTGATGAGGATGAGATATAACAAAGTGCAGTGGTTAAGATGTTTGACTGAGCTTCAGTCTACCCTCGTGGAGGTTGATTTGGTGTCATTGGGCCAGCCATTTTCTCTTTGCCCATGATTCTTCATTGAGTTGTTTGGGGGAAAACAGGAAGGAGAGAACTCTGTGTTGCCTTATGCTTCTATACAAACAAAATCTAATGAGTAAATGAAACTGATATATTCCTTTTGCCTTCAGTGCTGTACATTTAAAAGGGGGTGAAGTAGTCATAACTCAAAAAAGCTTGCTAATGAGGGAACAATGGCAACCATTGTTAGCTGAGCAAGGCAGAAAGAATACAGCCCACTTGCAAAGATAAGGGGGATCTATTCTTCCTTCCTTTCCAATTTCATAAAAAATAAAGGGAGGAATTTCCCTTATCAAAATTATAATCCTTGCATGGCCAACTGTAAATGGTGACTTGGTCTCCTTGCGTTCACCGCATAATCTGACATTGTTTGTCCGTGTTGAAATGGAACTTTTTCCTCATGGATTAATTCACACATGATCAAACTATTGTCGGGTTGTGGTTTTTTTTGCTGGGGGTGGGGTGGGGGTTGGCTTTCATATAGATGGCTTCAACCAATGTGGAAACCCACATCTAAAATAAACTGTGACTTACCAAGATGAGGGAACACAGCCGTTCTGCATGAGAGGAGCACCAGCTTTGAGAAGACTCATAATGCCTAAACATGTTTTAAATCAATATAAATAACTTTTCTGAATATAAATCAAATCCAGGCACAGGCCTTCTAATATAAAATTGGTGTGTGTAAAATGGAGGAAGAAGTATCCTCAACTTTATATGGCAATGCTTTCAGAAAAGGACTTAATAATATAAGCAGTTTTCTATGTTTCATTTCATCCTCCCAACTTGCCTGAGATCTAAGTTGAGCCAGGCATGTGATTCCTGGCACATCAACAGATTCTAAACAAAGGATTGAGCCTCACAATTGCAAGCTCTACCCCAATGCTCTAACCACTAGAGAAGAGGTCCCCAACCTTTTGGGCATCAAGGACCGGTTCCGTGGAGAGAGGTTTTTCCGTGGACTGGAGAATGCATGGTTTTGTGGGCTGCCTACATCTCGCGGATGATGCTTTACTTGTTTGTGTGGACCGGTTGCTGGCATGCCACGGCACAGGACCAGTCCATGGACCAGGGATTGGGGACCACTGCACTAGAGGGATGATAATAACCCTGAAGTCCTCATTATTCTGGCCTCCTTCTATACAAATGATGTTAATGAGATTTTGAGTTCAAGAATATCAAGAGGACTCCCATATCCTTCTTACACTGTTTTTTCATGGGTACAATGAGGCCACAATATATAGTGAAAAGAAGGACTAGGAGTAACATTATAGCAGTATTCCAATATTTGAGGGACTGCCACAAAGAAGAGGGGGCGGGGGTCAACCTATTCTCCAAAGCACCTGAAGATAAGAGAAGAAACAATGGATGGAAACTAATCAAGGAGAAAACCAACCTAGAACTAAGGAGACAGTGAGGACAATTAACTGGTGGAACGGCTTGCCTTTCAGAAGTTGCAGGTGCTCCATCACTGGAGGCTTTTAAGAAGAGACTGGACAGACACTTGTCTGGAATGGTATAAAGTCTCCTGCTTGAGCAGGGGGTTGGACTAGAAGACCTCCAAGGTCCCTTCCAATTCTGTTATTCTGTTATAGTTGTGAGCTTTTGGATTTGCACAACAATGTCATTAAAAAGGTTTATAGAAGATCTGGGGGTGTGTATTAAGAAAGTATACTGTATACCCCAACTTTGCTTAAATTTGTTGGTTTAATTTATTAGGAAGCACAACTTTACTGATGGGTTTTTGATTCAGCATGAAAATGGATCAAAAATAGTTCAGCATTAAGTTAGCCTATTGTACAAATGCAGCACATGACTTTGTATTTATTTTTTATTTTATTATTACATTTATTGTGTTTTATCAATGGGAATAAAATACAAAACAGAAAAAATATACATACAACAGTAACAACAACAACAAAGGGGGGAAAAAAGAAAAAAAAATGCCCCAAACAGCCAACATTAAACATAAAAAAAAAAAAAATTCACCCTGGCTGGATGCTGAAAAAAAAACCCATAACAAATTCTCCTCCCTTTACGTAATGGGTCTGCAAATAGTTATAAACTTTCTCATCCTTATTTAACAATAAAATTAAACAGGAGTTAAAACTGAATTGGATGTCAATTTATGTTCTGGAGATGACCAATTGAGTGCTAAAGTATATAAAATGTTACTTAAGTTGAACCTGGAAAATGAATATGTAAAAGACTGCATGGTAAAATGGGCAATTTGGGGGGGTATAATATAGTGCTAGACAAATAGGAGAATGTATGGACAAATGGATTAAAATTTACTTTGAATTATAGTTTTGAAGAATTTTTTTTAATAAAATGTGTCATTGATATTTGACTCCAGATAGATTAGCTAAATGTATAGAGGGATCTCTAACAAGTATTGGAAATGTAATCAAAATCCATGTACATGCTATCATATGTAGTGGTCCTGCAAATATGTAAAAACATTCTGGATAAACATGTAAGGATAATGCAGAAAATACTTATGACTTTGCGTTTCCGAGATTTAGTTTTTGGAAATCTATCCCATAAAGAAAAGGAACAGCATGATGCTTCAGTTTACATTCTCCTCTACTGACCAAAGCTTATGACCAGTGATATTGAGATGACCCCAGAATTGTTAGACCCAAAACATTGGCATCAAATTCTTCCATTTGGGTTAGTTTGTTGGGAGAGAGACTGATGAGAAAACATTTGACTTCAGCCTTGGGTGCACATTGACCTGCAAATCTGATCTCCCAAATAGCTATTTACTTGCAGAATATAGGTATGTGTGCTGTGTGCTGTTGAGTTTGGTATACAATGCCTTGATTATTATATTATGATAATTTTCTTACTGTTTTTGATTGATCAAGAGAGGTTTTATTGAATTGATCTCATCATTAGCTCCCTGTTTTTCATATGTAACATGAGTAGCGATGTAAATTTTTTAAACAAACAAACAAACAAACAAACAAACATGCATTGGCTCTGAAAAGATCACCCTCTTGGGGGATTTGAATGACCACACATAGTGACTTGGACTTGTATGTTGAACAGATCTGCAATTACTCTTTTAGTAGTAACAAGAATTACTCCTAAAAAGCTGATCTCTGAAATCACAAAGATTTTTGAAGCGTCTACTCATAGTTTCCCATTCTTCTAAGACCAATGTGGAAAAATGTATTTGTTCTTCAGTCGTCTCATTGCCTCTTTCATTTCCCGATTTCTTAGAGAATATATCATGGGATTAAGGAAAGGAGTGATTGTGGTGTAAAATACAGGAGACACCTTGTCCAGACCAGAGCTGAAGATGGGGACAAGGTACACAAAGAGGCAAGGTAGGAAGAAAAGGCTGACCATTGTCAGGTGAGAGCTGCAGGTGTACAGAGCCTTCCTTCTACTCTCTTTGAAGCGACCTTGAAGCGTGATCAGGATGATGCCATAGGAGATCAGCAAGATGACAAAACAAACCAGAGAAAGCAGGCCGCTATTGGCCACCATGAGTATCTCAGTGACATGGGTGT
>NW_015393534.1:8255-9327 GCF_001527695.2 Protobothrops mucrosquamatus | reverse complement strand
TGAGTATCTCAGTGACATGGGTGTCAACGCAAGCTAGCTTGACTACCTGTGGAACATCACAAAAGAAATTGTCCACTTCATTTGGCCCACAGAACGGTAGCTGTAAGACCAGGAACAACTGGCTAGAAGAGTGGAGGAGGCCTCCAAACCAACAGAAACACATCAGTCTAATGCAGCGTGGCCGGTTCATCATAGTTGTGTATGACAGTGGATGGCAAATGGCGACATAGCGATCGTAGGCCATGAGGGTTAGGAGGAGCATCTCTGTACCCCCAAAGAAGTGTAAGAAAAAGAGCTGGGACATACAGCCCCTAAATGAGATAGTCCTGCTTTGGGTGATCAAGTCTGTTGCCAACTTGGGAACAACTACAGAACCCAAAGCAGTATCAAGGATGGACAAATTAGCTAAGAAAAAATACATGGGTGACCTTAGAAGGTGTGAATCTATATACACCATCAATACAATGAGGAGGTTTCCCAACAGAATGCCAGTATAGCACATGGTGACCAGGACAGATAGAAGAAACTGTGTTGGTCCAGATTTGGAAAGACCCAAGAAGGTGAATTCTGTGACTCTGGAGGCATTCATGAAGTTGATAAGACCTTACAAAGACAAAAGACAATTATTTACTATTACCATTTCCAGCATGTTTTCCCAGTAACCAGCAAAGTGAATCCAATTTGTCATAGTACTGTCAGTTTCAATATCTATTCACTAGCTGACCCTCCTGGTTCTTCCCTTAGATTATAGAGGTCTGAGTTACCGTGATCTAGTGGATTCTTGATACTATAGTTCTGCAATTTTTAGTAGCTACCACTTCCTCACTGGGACTATAGCCAGAACTTCCATTGAACCAGAGAGCAAATTCTCAGCTCCCTTTACACCCAAATTTTGCTTTATTAATCCATACCATTTTGTAGGACAGAAGCGGAAAATCTTTCAAAGAATTTCATATTTAGCTGATGAAGCACATTTTTCTGAAGAGATCCAAATGTTGTGTAGTTTGCCTTTGCCAAACATGAAATGAAGTAAATGAGAATTATCCAGCCACATCCTGAATCTCTTCCATTA
>NW_015393534.1:0-3654 GCF_001527695.2 Protobothrops mucrosquamatus | reverse complement strand
TCCTTCCTTCCTTCCTTCCTTCCTTCCTTCCATCTATAGATGTTCAAAAGTAATATATTGATCCTTACAACTTCCTAAGCAAATGGGTTCATTCCTTTCTCCCAACTCCGCTGTGCACCGTGGCTTAACCTGGTCAAAGGCCTAACTTGGTCATTGATGTGGAGAAGAAAGATGTGCCTTTCTTTTAAAAGTCTTTCCCGCTGAAAGCTGGATATTTGACTTGAAAAAATATACAAATCTTCATTTACACTACACAACTCTGAGAACAATGAAGATTGGGATAACATTTTGGAAGACTTTTCTCATCAATGTTGCTAATTAACTAATTTGACCCCGGCTTACTGGCTGAGCAAGAGAGAGAAAGGGAAGTCCCCAACCAACAGGGATCCATTGTCTTTCCTTTTTTCATTATTCACGATAAAAGAAAAGGGAATGAATTCCCTTATCAAAACTATAATAACTGCATGGGCAAACCTCAGTGGTGACTTGGTCTCCTTGCATTCACCGCATAATGTTTGTTTGGTGGCCCTTGTTGAAAGAGGAACTTTCTCTCTAGTTTGTATTTGTGGGATGGTTCACACATACTTTTAAGCCAGGGATTCCTAAATTTAGTTAGTTCTTTCTCTATTCTTCTTTAGTTCCTTTTTTATCACTTGGGTGTCGAGGGAATTTATCTATTTATTTAACTAATCTATATAGATGCCCAAAAATGAATAATCACACCTCCCTTCAGGTTAACCTTCATGTACAAACCTCCCTTAAAAAATCCAAACACCAAAATGGACATAAATGGACAATGAAAACAATACAATGAAACATTGGGAAAGGTGAATTTATTTCAACAATGTACATCTAAAAGGTTCTTCACATCTCCACTGGACTAAGCCATAATGTAATAGGTTTGCTTTTGACTTTCCATACGTGAATCCAGTTACCATGTATGCTAGTGTTCTTATGTTCTTATTAACATACTGTGTACATTGGTTTTATCCTTCGCTTCACTGATAAATTTATGAACCAGTGCATGAACCTCAAATAGTTCGCACTTTCAAGATAAGCTTGTTGTACAAATGAAACCCATATCTTTGTGTTTCTCAGAGACCAGGTTCTTGTGAATCCATTCCTTAGAAGGGCAAGCCTTTTTAGTTAAGCCTTGATAGTTACCTTGCTCTATAAAACTTACTTCCCAAATAGGAAAACATAGTCAGTTCTTTGCAGTCCAACAGTTCCTTTAGTTGTTTATTAGAATTATTCATCTCTCTCCTCTCTTTTGTTCTTGAGTATTTCATTTTAATCCATAAACAACTTGTTATGACTAATTCCACAAGACTTTCAGGGAACAATCAAGGGCTAAAGCCTCTCCCAAAGATGCTTTTTCAGGAAACAACTGGGCTTTCTTGTTTTTTCTTTGAAGACCTTTTGCTTCCCATCCAAGAAGCTTCTTCAGCTCTGACCAGCTGAAAATGACCAGCTATCTGCAAGGAATATAAATCCTTCCATTCACCACCATCAGGTTAGAGCTGAAGAAGCTTCTTGGATGAGAAGTAAAATGTCTTCAAAGAAAGTCCAGTTGCCTCCTGAAAAAGCACCATTGGGAAATCCATGACCTGGATGACTGAGAATCTCCATAGACATTTAGCTAAAACCTCTATAAAGTGTAAAGCACTCTTGTTTCCACTAAAATCAGAGCTCCAACGTCCCTAAAGGAAATATGGACTCTCATATATTTGGTTGTGCTCTATCTCAGGGACACCAGCAGTCATAGATGGGAGGTTATGTGCTGAGGTTCATCACCACTGTCATTACACCACAAAGAAGAGGAAGTCAGGCTATTCTCCAATGCGCCTGAAGGCAGGACAAGAAGCAACGGGTGGAAACTAACCAAAGAGAGAAGCAACCTAGAACTAAAGAGAAACTTCCTGACAGTTAGAACAATTAACCAGTGGAACAACCTGCCTCCAGAAGCGGTGAATGCGCCAACACTGGAAGTTTTTAAGAAGAAACTGGACAGCCATTTGTCCGAAATGGTATAGGGTTTCCTGCCTGAGGTTGGACTAGATGACCTCCGAGGTCCCTTCCAACTTTATCATCATCATCATCATCATCATCATCATCATCATCATCATCATCATCATCATCATCATTATTATTATTATTATTATTATTATTATTATTATTATTATTATTATTATTACCTTAAACAAACAAGGGCTTTTGAAAAATCTACTCATCCTTCTGCTTCTTTCTGAGACCAGTGGGAAAACGTTAATTTCTTCCTCACCCGGCCCATTGCCTCTTTCATTTCCCGATTTCTTAGAGAATATATCATAGGATTAAGGAAAGGAGTGATTGTGGTATAAAATACAGAAGACACCTTGTCCAGACTGGCACTGAAAATGGGGACAAGGTACACAAAGAGGCAAGGTAGGAAAAAAAGGCTGACCACTGTCAGGTGAGAGCTGCAGGTGTACAGAGCCTTCCCTCTACTCTCCTTGAAGCGGCCTTGAAGCGTGATCAGGATGATGCCATAGGAGATCAGCAAGATGACAAAACAAACCAGAGAAAGCAGGCCGCTATTGGCCACCATGAGTATCTCAGTGACATGGGTGTCAACGCAAGCTAGCTTGACTACCTGTGGAACATCACAAAAGAAATTGTCCACTTCATTTGGCCCACAGAACGGCAGCTTTAAGACCAGGAACAACTGGCTAGAAGAGTGGAGGAGGCCTCCAAACCAACAGAAACACATCAGTCTAATGCAGCGTGGCCGGTTCATCGTGGTTGTGTATGTCAGTGGATGGCAAATGGCCACATAGCGATCGTAGGCCATGAGGGTTAGGAGGAGCATCTCTGAACCCCCAAAGAGGTGTAAGAAAAAGAGCTGGGACATACAGCCTCTAAATGAGATAGTCCTGCTTTGGGTGATCAAGTGTGTTGCCAACTTGGGAACAACCACTGAACTCAAAGCAGTATCAAGGATGGACAAATTAGCTAAGAAAAAATACATGGGTGACCTTAGAAGGTGTGAATCTATATACACCATCGATACAATGAGGAGGTTTCCCAACAGAATGCCAGTATAGCACATGATGACCAGGACAGATAGAAGAAACTGTGTTGGTCCAGATTTGGAAAGACCCAAGAAGGTGAATTCTGTGACTCTGGAGGCATTCATGAAGTTGATAGGACCTTACAAAGACAAAAGACAATTATTTACTATTACCATTTCCAGCATGTTTTCCCAGTAACCAGCAAAGTGAATCCAATTTGTCATATGATACAAAGAAAAGTAATGTCGGTTTCAATATCTATTCACTAGCTTACTTTCCTGGTTCTTCCCTTAGATTATAGGGGTTGGAGTTACTGTGATCCAGTGGATTCTTGATACTATAGTTCTGCAATTTTTAGTACCTACCACTTCCTCACTTTAATTGAACCAAAGAACAAATTCTCAACTCCCTTTACACCCAAATTTTGCTTTATTAATCCATACCATTTTGTAGGACAGAAGCGGAAAATCTTTCAAAGAATTTCATATTTAGCTGATGAAGCACATTTTTCTGAAGAGATCCAAATGTTGTGTAGTTTGCCTTTGCCAAACATGAAATGAAGTAAATGAGAATTATCCAGCCACATCCTGAATCTCTTCCATTA
>NW_015393533.1:3985-15222 GCF_001527695.2 Protobothrops mucrosquamatus | reverse complement strand
CTAAAAATCACACGTGAATGGGGCATACTTTTGTGTTGATTAATGCTGGCGTGTCATCCAAAACATTATGGCATGTCATCTTTGACATATGTGTCATAGCGTTGCCATCGCTGGTTATACTACAGGTAAGAGAAGAAGAAAAAACTTTTTCTACTAATAAATAAAAGTCTAGAATTAATTGTTAGCAATTCTGCAAACTGCAGTATCAGTGTCAGCTAATAAGTGAAAATTATTTAATGTCTCCTGAATCAGTAGTATGCCTTAAATGGATACTTGACTATTGTGTGTCACAATGCTGGATTAGATCTGCCTATAGCCTACCCCAGGAAGACTGCTGTGATTTTATAAGAGCGATAGCATAAAAGTAAGCCCTGGTGTGTTGTTTCTCAGGAGTCTTCTAGGTGTTCACAAAATTTTCTTCCTTGCTTTATAAGTGACTTCTGCTAGCTAGCTATTCTTCTAGAATTGTTAGAACTGAACCTCATCGCAGATGGTCACTAACTTGGCTTCTATAGATACTGGCTTCTATCCTGCTCTCTTGAAATAATTAGCCAGAAAATAAATCAGGAGTCAGGAGTGCAAAAAACGGGATCAGATAGTTATACTTATGAATGTAATAGTGGATTGTGCCTAAAATAGAACAGTCAGCATGGACTGTTTCAACCTGTCTGGAGCTATTTTTAATACTCTAAACCATGTGGTAAAACCACAACCTTTCACATTTTATATCTGGAACAACTAAGGCAACAGCATGGTAGGGAATTTATATATCATTGAACATAATTGAGAGATTAAGGTATTAGAAAAGTAGAGGTTTGTTACTGCTGCAAATTATTAATAATATCAAAATTGTTTATCCCCCTGCTGGTCTAATATTAACTGAGTTAATATTAAATGCTAGAACTGAAAATGTACATACTTAGAACTTGCCAGATTGTTTAAATTATGCCTGAAGAAGCCAGACTGTTTAAATTAAGTTACATATTTGTACTTTTACTATGTATTACTTTTATTTTGATTTCTTCTGTATCTTCCTGGAGTTGAAAAATCAATTATAAAATGTAATGATACCAAGTTCATTTTGTTTGGTTTTATTTATTTTGTAGAACTGGGGCTTGTTTTTTGGGGGGTTACAACTTTTAGTGTCTATATCCCTATATTCAAAAGTTAGATTTTAAGGTCATTGAAAAAAGTTCCTACCATCTTGTACTTTTTAAAGCATCAAGAATATTGTTGCTACTATATGACCTGAGAAATATGGTTTTTGTAACATCTTTTTTGGTGTGGCATTTTGATGTGTATAGATGTAAGCAGTTTTGGAAACTTTTCATACTCAATCCTAAATAGAATTAATTTTTCAAATTTACTATGTAACCAAAACTGATTTATTTGTAACATCACTTTCTCTCAATTGAACATGTAATTGAGCATAATTAACATTTATGTTCTCAGGTTGACTAAATAATTAACTTAAATTGTCAGCATTCCAAATAATTTATAATATTGGGGCAATACAGATATTATGATAAGTGTACATTTCCTGCTAATTTCCAGTTTTGATCAGGAGAAACTGAACAAGCTTGGGAATGACATCTATAACCCTATGGTTTGTATAGTTTTCCATCTGCGCATCCATACAACTTTACCAAAACACGTGTGACCACTCAACCCATTACAGCCTAACCAACACAAGCTATAAATAGAATATCACTGCCATACATCAGAAACATCTCAGACGTAATCAACAGACTACTGCAACCACACAGTATCACCATAGTACACAAATCAACTAAAACCGTCCAAAACATCTTAAATAAACTAAAAGATCCAGTAACTCAAGAAGAAAAAAACCAGGAGTCATCTGTAACATACTGTAACAGCCACTAGGTAGGTTGAGCAGACATAAGACTAGCAGAGGGCATCGATGAACATCAACTATAGTCAGAAAACATGATAAAAACTACTTAGACACATGGACAGATTCAAACATAATTTCAACTGGGAAACTTTGAACATCCTAGACCAAGCTAAATCTAAAAACAGTAGGAAATTCCTGGATGCTTGGCACTTAGATATGTTAGCCATCAATAGATTATGTGCCATCAAGTTGAAAACCACATTTTTTTCCATGTCGATTAGCCTGATATCATGGTGTCAGGGAAGAACAAGCAAAGGGTGACACACGCATCTTGATGTATGTACATAATCACAGGTCTTAATGATTATCGTCCAGTTGCACTTACAGCCATCATTATGAACTGTTTTGAAAGGCTGAAAAAGGACTTTATTGTATCCAGCCTCCCTCCAGCATTTGACTCACTTCAGTTTGCTTATCGTCCAAATTGTTCCACAGAGGATGCTATTTCATCTGTTCTCCATCTGAGCTTGGCACACTTAGAAGAAAGAAATACTCATGTACAATTGCTGTTTGTCGACTTTAGTTTGGTATTTAATACAATCACTCCTCAGCATTCAGTAGATAAACTGGGCCTTTTAGGCTTCAGTACTCCTTTGTGCAATTGGATTCTTGATTTTCTCATTGATAGGCGAGTTGGAACTAATATTTCTAACACCATGTTTTTGAGCACAAGTTCTCTTCAGGGCTTTATCTTAAGTCCACTGTTGTTCACCCTGCTGATCCATGTGCAAGTTTTGTTACCAACCATATTGTGAAGTATGCAGATGATACAACAGTCTTCAGCCTTATACAGGATGATAATGAGGGTGATTACCAGGAGGAGGTAGAAGGATTGATGAACTGATGTAATAAAAACAGCCTGGTTTAAATGTAGGAAAAACAAAAGAGATCATTATCAATTTCAGAAAAGGCAGGCACAGCCATACATCTCTGTGTATTAACGATTCAACTGTGGTTAGTAGTGTCAAGTTTCTGTGTGTGCAGCTGACGAGCAGGTTAGCTTGGTGCCTCACCAGGGAGACACTGGTGAAGTGGGCACAGTAGCACCTGCATTTTCTGCGTTCTTTGAGAAGAGCACATCTTCATTCCCCTATCCTTACCACTTTCTATACAGGGACGGTTGAAAGCATCCTGTCATATTGTATTACTGTATGGTTTGGAAGTATTACTGTTTTGGACAAGAAGGCTATGCAGAGAGTGGTGAGGATGGCATAAAAGATTATTGGAAGTTCACTTCCTTCTATCCAAGGCATGGCATATAAGCGATGCCTGGCCAGGGTCTGCAGTATTGTCAGGGATGCTACATATCTTCTCCATGACCGGTTTCCTTTGTTACCTTCTGGGAGGAGGCTTCGCAGTATTTGAAGTAGAACAACGAGATTCTGTAATAGCTTTGTACCACATTGTTAATTCTCAAGACTCTTTTTTATATATAGCATATGTATGTGCACGTAACAATAGAGATTATCTTATAATCATGTGTGATTATGGTATATGTATATTATCATTTTGGTGTCATTATAGTTTGTGGCATATACTTCCACCTTGGCGTGTAAATTGTTTTTAATTTACCCCAGTACTAATGAAAGAAATATATAATGTTCAAAGCAATTGTTTAAAACCTTACCTTGTGTGACAAGTGCTGCATTCAGATTCAGACTGAATTTTGAACATTCTGGGTTTTTTTTATCTGCAGATTTCTGTGGCTATGAACTAATATGATTAGCCTTATTGGCACTAAAATCTAATGCCCCCACCGATAGCTTGGAAGGATTGAACACTCACAAAAGGGAATGTTACGGTGGACAGTTCATTTAGAAGGTGGGCCTCGAAGAGTAAACCACGCTGCTGTGGCTGTTGGACATAAAGTCTATTCTTTTGGTGGATACTGTTCTGGTGAAGATTATGAGACTCTACGACAGATTGATGTTCATGTATTTAATGCAGGTAAGTTGATGAATGTTCAGGTTTAGAGAAACAGGACTTAATTATCTTTTATTTTTTTTAAAAATCAAATACATATGTTTATATTTATTGAACATTAATTAATATTAGTTTAATATGTCAGCCATCAAACAGATGACACTACTGAAAATTGAAAAATATTCAATTATGGGAAAGAGGCAAAGGAATTTCTCGTATTAAAAGTTACATTATTCCTTTTTAGTAAAATTATATATTTGACAGAATTTTTCATCGGTTTCAACAAAGCATATGTAAAACAATACCATGTTTTGGAGAAAAATGGAGATGCCAGGTTATTAGTATATTGCAGGAGATCATTTACTGATTTTTAATATTATCAATTTACTTGTTGTTTACTTGTCAATTATGAACTGTGTAATACATCAGCTTTTATTTCAAGAAAGTCAAACCTTTCCTTATTATTTGTTTAGTAAGAAATCTTAGATAACTTTATAAGAGAATCCTATAGAGTTTCCCATTATTAATATAATCCTGAGAGTGCCAGTACTCTGCATATACCTTCTAGTTTATTTATTTATTTATGAAATGTATTTGCTGCCATCTCATATGCAGCAACTCCGGGTGGCTTAGATCATAAAGACATTAAAATACATTAAAATACATAAAAATCAACAATCATAGAGCACAGTGGATAAAACCATTAACAGATAAAATAGTTGGTAGAATCCTAGCAACAGTACATTAGTACTGATAAAATAGTCCAAGATTAGTTTCTACAGAATAGTCAGTTTGTCTATGGTACAACTGCTGCCTAAAATGTGTGAAAACTGACTGATATCACGGAAAATGCTACATATAGTGTGGGTACAATTATACTATAATTATAATGTGATATATACGATAAATATATATAAATATAATTATATAAATATATAATTATAGTATAATTATATAGTACAATTATAGTAAATTTTTACTATCTGATGAATCTGGTTTCACTGGAATAAGAGGGAGACAATTTAACGAGTACAAATGGGCTAGTCCTTCCAGAAAACTGGCAATCAAATGGTCTCCTTTAATTCAAATAACATATATAAGAATAGAGGGAGATCTATTTGATGATTTAAAGGCGCTGATATGGAAGCCTAGTTGGCAAAAGAAGAAAGCTAGAATAAGGTTGAAAAAAATGGGACTTTGATTCATTAAAGGGGATTTTATATTGCCAATTAGTGGGCTAAAGGGAGATGTTGAGACAAGGGGAATTTTGGTTATTAGATTTAAAATATTTGGAATTCAGTCAAAAATAAGGATTTTATTGGTTCAATATTTAAAAAGTAGATCTAAAAGGGAAAATAAAATTAAATACTACGAATATGTTTGATTTATTGATTAATCCAGGCAATATATATAATGGTTTTTTGATTTATTAAAGGGGATATTATGTTATTAAGTAGATGATTTAATATGGTGGGAAATAGATAACTCTTAGGAAATAGAACAAGATTATATTTAAATAGGTAAAATGTGTATTTTGGATATTATAGTTTGTTATGTAGTGAAATAAGGGAAAGTCTGAAAATTATAAATATCAAAGGTTAAATTGGAATATTGACAAGAAATTAAAAATTGACTAAAAATCAATAACAGGATACGGATTGTTGATGAAGATTGAATGTAATTAAGATATGTATAAGCTAAAAATTCATTGATAAATGGAATAATGATGTCCTTATTGAATTGATATAATTAGAAATGTACCAACCTGAACATGAGATAGTAATTGTTAAGGGAAAAAGAGAAGAAATATTTGATGTTGTAGCCTGAGATTTGTACTAAGATTTTGTTATTGAGCTATTGATTAACCCAGTCACCACGTTGCTTTTTAAATATTCAAATGTAAAATTGCAAAATTAATAAAATATCATAAATTAAAAAAAAGAATAGTCAGTTTGTCTATGGTACAACTGCTGCCTAAAATGTGTGAAAACTGACTGGTACCACAGAAAATGCTACATATAGTGTGGGTACAACTAAGGATGGTAATTTAATCTACCCTAATTCTAACCCTAAATTGAAATGATGGAGCGTGCTGTTTTGTATTGCTCCCTCTACATAGATGGTCACCAGGAATTTTTATCAACCTTTTCCACTAGGCAGTCTGGTCATTCTGACTTGTGCTATTATAGTACAATTATACTATAATTATAATTATAGTATGTGATATATACTATAAATATATATAAATAAAATTATATAAATATAGTATAATTATATAGTACAATTATAGTAAGTTGTTACTATCAGATGAATCTGGTTTCACATCATGGATTACAGCTCAGTACTGCTCTAAACTTTGTACAGTACTGTACATTGTAATATCTCCTCCAATTTTTCTTATATACTTTAGAATGTTACATGTTTCTCTTTTTTATCTTAATTAATTGTGATTTTTGTTTTTGATCGATCGATTGATTTAATTTTCTGACCTTTTTTCTGATAGTTTCTCTGCGCTGGACCAAATTACCACCAGTGTGGACAAACAGCAGGGACCATGTGAGAGAGGTTCCTTACATGAGATATGGGCATTCTGCGGTGCTGATTGATGACACTATCTATATCTGGGGAGGCCGTAATGATACTGAGGGAGCCTGCAATGTATTATATGCCTTTGATGTCAGTAAGTGGTGTTATCCTGCTTCCATAACTTTCACTATCACATGCTTATAAAGATGAATGGGCAGGGAGTGCAAACCTTTTGTAGCCATTTATCTCTTATTGATATGATATTGATGGAGTAATGATGGCACATAGCAGTGGCAGCTATCAAATTGAGTAAGCCAAGTGTGCTAGCTATAAATGAAGAGTTATTGTTAATAATTACTACATCTATTATGCTTTTAAACTTTAAAATATTTATATTTTTACATGTAAACACTCCTAAATTATATGCCCAAGTTATGTCAATGTATTGCCTGATAATAATAAATATTATATTTACTATTTCTAAATTAAGCATTTAGGGAATATTAATGTAGTTCCTTTCCATTCTATTTCATTTCTGTTCTTACTGTAAAATCAGCTTCATTAATATATTGGAGCAAGTAATGAACATTATTCTTGTCATTACTGAAATTCTTCTAAGTTATAATCAGCTTCATTGATAGTGAGGCTAATAGTAATAATGATGATGATTATAAACTAGTGAGATTGAAACTATTTATGCTTGAACTCATTTGAAACCAGTGTTCTCTGTGTTTCTCTGTTGACTGCATAGTCTCTTTAGCTTGACACAGTAGAATTCTATGCCTCCAAAATGTTAAATGCCTCTTTGTGGAAGCTCTAACGAGCAGATCTTTCTGTGAAAACAGCCTCAAGTACACTAGATACAAATGGAGCAGTATGAGCTGTGGAGGAAATGCACATGATGCAGTAACTAATGCATTCTTTGTATATATCAAGGTGTGACTCCTCTAGTATCAGGAAGAGGATAAACAAAATGAGCAAATAAAATATGTAAATATACAGTAGTGCTTAAAAGTTGGTGAACCCTTTTGAATTTTCAATATCTCTGTATAAATGACTTAAAATATGTTCTGTTCTGTTATCTTTATCTAATCTTACAGCTAGATAAAGATAACCTAATTAAACAAATGAGTCAAAACATTATACTTGTTCATTTATTTATTGTGGAAAATGATCCAAAGATCTCCTTGCTTAAAGGGTTTATTAGAGACAGTTATGTAAGTTCTTCATTAAATAACCAGGGCTGTTTTAGAACCAGGGCTGCTCTAAATATGACAGACTTTGGCCTGCTAGGACAATAGAGTTCTCACCACAGAGATTATGAAGAAATTTCTGAAGACTTCTATAAATTATGATGCAAATAATATGACAAAATTACAAATCCATTTCTAAAGTTCTGCAATGCCATTGGTTCAGAAAACAGAAAACATTAGGGACAGTTATGAATGCATTTATCCAAGAGTGCTTTCCGATCAAAGTTACTCCTTGATTAGAGTTAGCAGACACAATTCCATTATCAAAAAAGCACTGGGTCAAAATGGGATTCATAAGAGAACAGGAAGGTAAAAGCCATAGCCTTTATGTTCACCTCAAGTTTGCAAAAAAGCATTTAAATTATTCTTCAGATTTCTATAAAAATGTTATGTGCATAGATGAATCAAAAGTGGAACTTTTGGGGGCACATAGGTATTGTTTTGTCTGATAGAACCCAAACACTGAATTCCTAATAAAAACATATACCAATGGGTAATCATGTAATGGTTTGGGATATTTGGCTGTCTCAGGAGATAGTCAATTTTTCATTATTGGCAGGAGCACAAATGATGTTTTATATAAGAAAATTCTATAGGAAAACATTTAGTCATCACTTAGATGAATCTGGAATTCAAATGGGTCATGCAACAAGACAGTGATCCCAAACATACAAGTAAGTACAGAACAGAACAGATAAAGATAAATAAGATGAATATTTTGGAATGGTGAGGTCAAATTCCAGATTTAATTTACAGAACTATTATCACGGGATCTGAAATGAACAGTTCATGCTGAAAATTCAAATATTACTGAGTTAAAGAAGTTTGTCACAGAGGAATGGGACAAAATTCCTACATAGTGAAGTGGGAGCCTAATAATCAAGTGTAAGGAACATTTGATTGCAGTTTTTGCCGCTAAAAGTGGTGCAGTAAGTTACTGAATCTAAGCGAGGGCATTTTTTTTCAAAGTCACAGATTGGATAACTTTATGAAATAAATAAAACAAGCATCAAACTTTGGGGCTATTTTTTTCACTTGGACTACTCTTGTACCAATAAGACTTAAATGAAGCTCTGTTAACATAAAAGTTCAGAAAAATCCAAAGTATAGCAAATACTCTCCCAAAGAAGTAAGGTTGAACAATTTATCTGAGCAAATTGTCTTAAGAAACAAACAAGAAAATGTGTACTAAGTTGATCTTGGTAGTTGGGTACATTGTCTAATATGGAAGAGGGAAACATGGAGAAATAAATATAAGTAGAACTCAGTTAGAAAACTGGGAAGAAACTTCAGTTTTCTCTATGCAAGAGTGGATGATAAAGGTGATGGAATTAGTGTTGGTGCCAAAATTGTTTTAAAGAAAAGAATATGTCTAGTTTTGTTTCTGCTTGGAAATCACTTCTGGACTTTCTGCTTAAAACTAAAAAAGACTCTTTGATTTTACATTTTGATAATTAGAATGATTTTTTATTTTTTATTTATTATTTATTTTTATTTATTATTTTTTTATGCCACTCATTTCCCCTACAACAGTGGTGGCGAACCTATGGCACGGGTGCCAGAGGCGGCACTCAGAGCCCTTTCTGTGGGCATGCGTGCCGTCGCCCCAGTCCTAAGCCTTCAGTTGGATTTTATAAAACCTTTTCGCTTTAGGCCTCCGCCGCCATGTGCAAAAAAAAAAAAGGTTCAATCAATCAGTCAATTTCAACTTCTTGCAGGAAAAAAAAATCTTGCAAAGTTGGAATTGATTTATTGAACTTTTTAGTCCCACCCAGTCTGCCATTATCACCGCAGCCACGCCCACCCAATAGACACGCCCAGCCAATGGGCCACACCCAGCCAATGGGCCACACCCACCCAGCACCCGATGATGCATAAGTGGTTTTGGGTTGCAGTTTGGGCACTCGGTCTCTAAAAGGTTTGCCATCACTGCCCTACAAGGTGACTCTGGGAGGCTTTATAATTTTATAATGTTAGCAATGGCCTGAAATGCTGTGAAATATAAAGCAAAAGACTGAGCTTGTTTGTTTGTTTGTTTTTTTGCATTCTATTGCACTAAAGAAAGTCAGAAGTCAACCCTTTTTCCCCCTCTTTTTTGCATTTTTCTCATTTTTCTAACTTTTAATTTCTTTGATATTTTTATTTTATAAGGAAACTTAATAAACAATATATTAAAAAGAAAAGAATTCAGTTAGAACATTTGTGGGTAGCTCTTTTGTAAATGACTGTGGTGTTGAATTTGCTGTAACGGGCTCCCATAGCAAATTTAATAAATAATAGTAATACTGAGAGTGCTAATATTTCTCTTCTACGTTTTTTGTAAACAGCAGAAATAGTTCCACTATATATTACATTAGACCTGAGATAATGTTCGCAAGGAATATTGCAAAGCAACATAGCAACTGTCACAGTTCAAAATCCTAGGCAGCCTTGTACCATTTCCTATCATCCCTGGAAAGCAAATGTTCTAAGCCTACTCTTCTTGAGAGAAAAGGAAAAAAAAATTCCTATATGAGTCATTTCAGGCTAGACAAAGCCCTGAGCCTATTATGCAGGGCACTGTCCTTTGCTGGCTTACAAATGCTATCTAGATTAGATGTCACAGCTCTAATTTCATCTGTTGCACTTGGTAAAGGTCCTTAGGGATAATACTCAACTGAAGTTAGAAATCTAAATATGGTAGTCCTCAACTTACAACAATTGGGTTCAGAATTTCTGTTACTAAGCAAGGCGATGGTTAAGGGAATTGTTCCCAATTTTATTATTTTTTTGACACAGTTGTTAAGTGAATCATTGCAGTGGTTAAATCAGTCATGCAATCATTAATCAAAACTGGCTTTCCTCATTGACTTTGCATGTCAGAAAATGGCGGCAGATGATAATCACATGACTCCGAGATGCTGCAATCATTGTGAATACATGCAACCAAATTTTGATCAGGATGCTGGGTTTATTGTAAATGCCAGGACCAGTTGTCTATGGAGATTCTCAGTCATCCAGGTCGTAGTTATCCCAAAGATGCTTTTTCACAGGCAACTGGACTTTCTTGTTTTTTCTTTGAAGATATTTTGCTTCTCATCCAAGAAACTTCTTCAGCTCTGACTGGATAGTGGGGGAATGAAAGAATTTATACTCCTTGCAGGCAGCTGCTCATATGCATAGAGAGAGAGTCATTGATGCCACCTGGAGGTTTATCTTGTGTTGTCAGGGTCACCCGAGTAGTGCAAATGGGTGTGGAGCCTTCTTGGAACTGTTGAAAGGATTGTGTTGAAGACTGAAGATAGATGATGTCGTACCCCTCCCCCTCTGTTGAGAGAGGGCTGTTCAATTTTGACATAGATAGCCGCTTTGACCCCTCTTTCAAACCATTGATCCTCTCTGTCCAAAATGTGGACTTTGTTGTCTTCGAATTAATTTAATTTTACAAAATTTATATGCCGCCCTTCTCCCCATGGGACTCAGGGCGGCTCACAGCATATTAAAACATCGTACAAAAAAATTTTCCCCTGCTAAAAACCAATTAAAACCCAAATATTGGTAGCTGTGGCTCTTTAAAATCGTTTAAAAATTGTCCCTATTTAAAACTCACCCTAGGTCAGGCCCGCTTGTTGAAAAAG
>NW_015393533.1:0-2682 GCF_001527695.2 Protobothrops mucrosquamatus | reverse complement strand
AGCCTCCCTCAGCGCCACTAGGTAAGATCTAAGATGTATCTTTACCTGTGTTCGAGCGGATTCGGTTCGGCTGGCCCTCCAACTGCTCTCTAGGCGTCTTTTCCGACGTTTCATCTCTCTCAGCCCCTCGGTAAACCAAGGGGATGGTCGAGATCCACGTCGGGTCAGAGGCCGCAAAGGCACGACTCGGTCCAATGCCTTTGTCTTTTAAATGCAGATGGACTGCTGAATCTTGTCCTGATGGATTTGTTCTCCTATGATATGACATGCGTTTGTGAAGTGGTTGTTTTGTTTCTCCAATGTACAGATCTGCACATGGCTCACTGCATTGTACTGCATATACCACATTGCTCAGTTTTGTCTGGGTGTTTTATTCTTGGGGTGGACAAGCTTCTGCCTTAGTGTATTTGTGGGTTTGAAGTGTGCACGTATGTTGTGTTGGCTAAAGAGTCTCCTGAGCTTTTCCAATATTCCTGCAATGTATGGAATGACTACGTTGCTTTGTTTATTGTTTTCTTGTTTGTCCGTTATGAAGGAGCTCTTGCTGGGTCTTTTTGTGGGGGGGAGGAGGATTTGATGGAGGCCCACTTGGGATAGCCACAAGTTCTGATGTGTTTTAGTTCTTTTTCTTTCCCATCTTTGCTGGGAGGCGGGCCTTCAGCTCGGTGGTGTAGGTTGCTGATAACTCCCATTTTGTATTCCAATGGGTAGTGAGAATAAAAATGTAAATATTGATCTGTGTATGTGTGTTTTCTATAAACTTCAATGTTAAGGCTTCTGCCTTTCTTAATGTGTACTGCACAATCCAGGAAGGCTAGACTATTTTCCTTATCATCTTCACTTGTGAATTTGATGTATCTGTCCACCGAGTTGATATGTTTGGTGAATGCTTCCATTTCCTGTGTTTTGATCGTGACCCAAGTATTGTTCAACTATACCAGTGAGTGGGTAGAATTCTTGTGAAGGAATATAGGGCTTTGGTTTCTACTTCTTCCATGTAGAGATTGGCCACAATGGGGAACACAGGTGAACCCATGGTACAGCCATGTTTTTGTCTGCAGAAACCTTCACTGTATTTAAAATAGATAGTGGTCAGGCAGAGGTGCAGCATGGCACATATGTGGTCTGGGCTGAAGTTGATTCTGTCACCTAAGGTGACAGGCTGCACTATGGGTTCACCTTTACACTGAAGTTTACAGAACACCCCCCCCCCCCCCGTACAGATCAATATTTACCTTTTGATTCTCACAACTCACTGGACCATAAAATGGGAGTTATCAGAATCCTACACCACCGAGCTGAAGGCCTGTTTACCAGCAAAGATGGGAAAGAAAAAGAACCAAAACACATCAAGGAAGCCCTTAGAACTTGTAGCTATCCCAAGTGGGCCTTCATTAAATCCCCCCCAAAACGACCCAGCAGGAGCTCCTCCATAACGGACAAACAAGAAAACAATAAATGAAGCAACATAATCATTCCATACATTGCAGGAATATTGTAAAAGCTCAGGAGAATCTTCAGCCAACACAACATAGGTGCACACTTCAAACCCATGAATACACTAAGACAGAAGCTTGTCCACCCCAAGGATAAAACACCCAGACAAAAATGACCTACGGGGTATATGCAGTACAATGNCATGCAACTCTGAATAAAATAGTGTATATCTTGGCTTTGAGCTAAAATCTGCTTGTTAATACTTTTGAAAGCTGATCCTACTACTGAGAAACATGAATAACAGTAATAATGGATAACAGATAATTGGTTTGTCTATTGACATTTCAGGCATCTTTGTCTTTATTGGTCAGAATGTTTTAAATAAAGCCTACTAGGTCCCGTGGCTGTATCCTATATTAAGCCCATATGTATCAAATAATCTGTTGAACCTTTCTTGTGTTTCTGATGACGGTATGATGGATCATTGTTACAGCTAGGTTTAGCAATAGCATTAAAGTTAGAACCATTTTCAATGAATCTGGAGAATTAACCTGCAGAATGCTGTGATGCCTTCTGAAGGAAAGTGCTGAAACAAAGTAGTAATTTAGGATACTAATTTATAAGCCCAAATACTTTGTCTTCTTTTGTGGTACCGTATTTTTCGCTCTATAAGACGCACTTTTCCCCCCCCAAAAGATGGGGGAAAATGTCTGTGCGTCTTATGGAGCGAATGCCGCCTCCCACTGCGCCGTTCCGCGTCCCGCACCTCCGTGTTTCAAGCCTCTGTGGCACAGAACTGCTGGCGTTATGCTTGGGCGGAAGACGTTTTCTTTTACAGATGGGGCGGGTGGGCCTGACATTCGCGCGCAGGCAGGACCCCGCCCGCCGAGCCACCGCTTCCCCATCGCCCTCCACGCCAGCCGGCTCCATTTCCAGACCTCCCAGCTGACGGGCGCAGATCCGGGGCTCGCCAGCTGACGGGCGCAGGAGGTAAATGCTGCCGCGCTGCGCCACCGCGCCGCGCCGCCGGCGACCATGCAAGCCTTTGCATGGTCAGGTGGGCCTGACATTCGCGCGCAGGATTCGCGCGCGCCTACCTCCTGCGGCCGCCGAACCACCGCTTCCCCATCGCCCTCCACGCCAGCCGGCTCCATCTCCAGACCTCCCAGCTGACGGGCGCAGGTCCGGGGCTCGCCAGCTGACGGGCGCAGGAGGTAGGCGCCGCCGCGGCCTCCCAACCGCGCC
>NW_015393532.1:26981-29590 GCF_001527695.2 Protobothrops mucrosquamatus | reverse complement strand
GGTCTCGGCCACACCAAAGAGTCCGACCTCGGGGGTAGTCCTTAAGTCCTCTCGAACCACCAAAGGCCGCTGGGAGGGCCGTCGGGGCCACCGGGACCGCTAGAAGAGCAGCCCGAAGGCCACCGCGGCTAGAATGGATTGCCAAGAGGCCACTGGGAGGGCCATCGGGGCCGTTGGTCCAGTTCTCAAAGGCCGCCAATTAGAATAGAACAGAAGAATAGAATAGAATAGAATAGAATAGAATAGATATTGGAGAATATAAGAATAGAATAGAATAGAATAGAATAGAATAGAATAGAATAGAATAGAATAGAATAGATATTGGAGAATATAAGAATAGAATAGAATAGAATAGAATAGAATAGAATAGAATAGAATAGAATAGAATAGATATTGGAGAATATAAGAATAGAATAGAATAGAATAGAATAGAATAGAATAGAATAGAATAGAATAGAGCTGGAAGGGACCTTGGAGGTCTTCTAGTCCAACCCCCTGCTCAGGCAGGAAGCCTTAAACCATTTTAGCCAAATGGTTGTGCGATCTCTTCGTAAAAACATCCAGTGTTGGAGCACCCACAACGTCTGGAGGCAAGTCGTTGCACTGGTTAATTGCTTGGCAACTGGCATGTACCTATGACAGTTGCAGTGTCCCAGGGTCACGTCATCCCCTTTTGCAACCTTCTAATAAGCAAAGCCAATGGGGGAACCAGGTTCATTTAACGACCGTGTTACGAATTTAACAACTGCCACGATCGGCTTAATAACGGAGGCAAGAAAAGTCGTAAAATGGGGCAAAACTCACTTAACAACTGTCTCCCTTAGCAACGAAAATTTCTGGCTCCTCTGTGGTCATAAATCGAGAACCGCCTGTCTTAGTTTCTACTGGTTTTTAACCCTCTTTCTAAAACATTTCAATAAAACTGTACGCCCACAAAGTGAAACGAAAGGAAGATGCAACCTTACCTAAAAAATTAAATTACTAGATAAAGTAAAATAAAATAAAATGCTGGGCCTAGAAACAGCACCTCCCCATCACCTCATTAATTAACGAATAGCTAATGAATGTGAATAATGAATAGGATTAATTACATGGATTCTGCAGGCCAAATTCACAGAATGAGAAAGGAGAAAGGAATGGGGGAGCAAATATGTTTTAAAAGACAAAAGTAGAAACAAACAAAAAAGAGAGGAACAGAACTGGAAGGGACCTCTTAAGGTCATCTAGTCCAACTCCCTGCTCAACCAGGAGCCCCTACATCCTTCTAGACAAGTGGCTGGCAGGTCTCTTGTTAAAGACCTCCAGTGATGGAGCACCTCCCCCCAACTTCTGGAAGCAACTTGTTCAGAATAACAGAGCTGGAGGGGACCTTAAAGGTCATCTAGTCCAACCCCTTGCTCAACCAGGAGCCCCTACGCCATTCCAGACAAGTGGCAGTCCAGTCTCTGATTAAAGACCTCCAGCGATGGAGCGCCCCCAATTCCTGGAGGCCACCCGTTCCCCTGGGAATCCGGGGGGGGGGGGAAACCTTGGAGCAAAGGAAAAGACACCGTGGACAACAATCAAGCAGTGGAACAGAAGTTGCCTTCAGACGTTGTGGGCGCTTCATCACTCCCGGGTTTTTAAGAAGAGACTGGACAGCCCCTTGTCCGAAATGGCGCAGGGTCTCCTGCTTGAGCTGGGGGCTGGACTAGAAGACCTCCGAGGTCCCTTCCAGCTCCTATCCCGATTGTTTGATTGTGTTCAGCTCGCCCAGCTTCGCGGGTCCGCGTTCACACGACCCGCGAAGTCCCAGCGTTTCAGGAGGGGCGGCTGACCGGCCGCGCGCCAACCCGCCCGCCGGGCTTCTGACCGCGCCTGCAGCGAAGACGCGGGTTCCGCCGATGCGGGTCAGCGGGTCGTGGGAAGGGGCCGGGACTCACGCAGAGCAGCAGGCAGAGGCCGAGGAGAGACCCGGCGGCGGCGCTGTCCATGGCGATGCCCGCGGGGCTGGCCTCCTCGCCCGGGCGGAGGAGGAAATCCTGCTTCGTGGACAGGTGGAGGAGGAAGAGGGGAGGGGCGCGACAGGTGCGCCGCCTGCCTCGGGGCCGGCCCGGCCGCTCCTCGCGCTTCCGCCCCGCGGCCCTGGCTGAAGGCGGAGCGGGTGACCTCTGAGCTTGTGCAGAGTGCCCAGTGCCCTGGCCGCCCGCTCCGTGGGCTGGAAAAAAGTGGGGTCTGCTGGGGAGGGGGCGGGTTGTTGTTGTTGTTGTTGTTGTTGTTGTTATTATTATTATTATTATTATTATTATTATTATTATTATTATTATTATTTAGATTTGTATATTATTATTATTATTATTATTATTATTATTATTAATAATAATAATAATAATAATAATAATAATAATAATAATAATAATAATAATAATAATAATAATAATAATAATAATAATAATAATAATAATAATAATAATAATAACCCGCCCCCTCTTCCTCTTCAACAGGGCTTTGCACCTTCCTGGCCATCCGTCCCTCCTGCCCATTCATCCCTCCTGCCCATTCATCCCACCTGCCCATTCATCCCTCCTGCCCATTCATCCCTCCTGCCCATTCATCCCTCCTGCCCATTC
>NW_015393532.1:23235-25101 GCF_001527695.2 Protobothrops mucrosquamatus | reverse complement strand
GATAGATAGATAGATAGATAGATAGATAGATAGATAGATAGATAGATAGATAGATAGATAGATAGATAGATAGATAGATAGATAGATAGATACTGGAGATGATCTGAGGACGCCTATCCGCTTCAGACCAGTTCATATCGGAGGAAGTAAATGGATTACTTCCCAGAGTCCCGAAGGAGCTGGCAGAATTGATCTTGGAGCCCCGGAACATAATATTTCACCGTCCTTGGAGTACAGTGAGACCACCAGAGGACTGGGAAAGAGCTGTGGTGCCGCAGACTATGGCCTCCTTCGACAGAATCCAGATACCTGGATGTATAAATAGCACGTATTAAACTTTCAGTGCATTGAAATCAAATCCTGTTCCTGGTTGATTTGTGCCTGACAAATGCTGTGGGCATCGTTTACTTAAACCTGAGTAAGGCAGAGGAGACAACAGCCCACAGCCCACTTCTTGGTAAGGCAGAGCAGTGTGGGGTAATTAGTACCACCGCCAGATGGATTCCTCAATGGGGCTCCTCCTACACTGAGGGATGAGTGCAGAGGGCTCCCTCGTGGTCCAGTCTCAGGCCCAGCGGTCTTCAACCCCCAGGGTTGGCCGGGAGTCTTGTCAAGTCTAGTCTAGTCTAGTCCAGTGTATAGAGCCGAGTCTAGTCTAATAATAATAATAATAATAATAATAATGATGATGATGATGATGATGATGATGATGATGATGATGATAATAATAATAATAATAATAATAATAATAATAATAATTAATAATAATAATAATAATAATAATAATAATAATAATAATAATAATAATAATAATAATAATAATAATAATAATAATAATAATAATAATGTTGGAAGGGACCTTGGAGGTCATCGAGTCCAACCCCCTGCTCAGGCAGGAACCCTACACCATCAGTCTAGAGCCATGGTGGCGAACCTATGGCACAGGTGCCATAGGTGGCACACAGAGACCTCTCTGTGGGCACGTGTGCCGTCGCCCCAGTTCTAGACCTTCAGCTAGGTTTTATAAAACGTTTTCACTTTAGGTTTCTACCGCCATGTGCAAAAAAAAAAAAAAAGGCTCAATCAATCAGTTTCAACTTCTCGCGGGAAAAAAAATGATCTCGCAAAGTTGGAATTGATTGATTGAACTTTTTGGTCCCACCCAATCTGCCATTACCACCGCAGCCATGCCCACCCAATGGACCACACCTATCCAATGGGCACGCCCACCCAATGGGCCACGCCCACCCGGCACCCGACAATACATAAGTGGATTTTAGGTTGCAGTTTGGGCACTCGGTCTCTAAAAGGTTCGCCATCACTGGTCTAGAGTCTATTCTGTTTTATTCCTTAGATGCAGTCATCTAATGTAATGTGTCATGTCATAAATGCCTTGCCTGGCATGCACTGATGATGTTACTTAGCTGGGCAATGAAACGTCTGCAAGAAAAGCTCAGAGCGTGATCGTGAGAGACTGGACAACCATTTGTCTGAAATGGTATATATACATGTACGTTTGGTTTTTCTTGCCTAAATGTAGAACCTTGCTTTTTTCACCACTGAATTTCATTTTGTTAGATAGCGCCCAGTGTCCAAGTCTGTCCAGATCCTCCTGTATCCTAAGCCTGTCTTCTGGAGTGTTGGCTATTCCTGCCAGCTTGGTGTCCTCTGCAAATTTGATGAGTTCCCCATCTATCCCCTCGTCCAGATCGTTGATGAAGATGTTGAAGAGCACTGGGCCCAGAACAGAGCCCTGGGGCACCCCACTACACACTTCCCTCCATGTAGATGCGGTTCCATTGAGGACCACACGCTGAGTACGGCCGGTCAGCCAGCTACGGATCCATCTGGTGGTGATGCTGTCTA
>NW_015393532.1:12474-23161 GCF_001527695.2 Protobothrops mucrosquamatus | reverse complement strand
CTCCATTATCTATTCTATTCTATTCTATTCTATTCTATTCTATTCTATTCTATTCTATTCTATTCTATTCTATTCTTCCATTTCATATATTCTATTCTATTCTATTCTACTCTACTCTATTTTCCAATATCTATTCTATTCTATTCTATTCTATTCTATTCTATTCTATTCTATTCTATTCTATTCTATTCTATTCTATTTCTATTTTACTCTACTCTATTTTCCATTTTCTATTCTATTCTATTCTATTCTATTCTATTCTATTCTATTCTATTCTTATATTCTCCAATATCTATTCTATTCTATTCTATTCTATTCTATTTCTATTTTACTCTACTCTATTTTCCATTTTCTATTCTATTCTATTCTATTCTATTCTATTCTATTCTATTCTATTCTATTCTATTCTATTCTTATATTCTCCAATATCTATTCTATTCTATTCTATTCTATTCTATTCTATTCTATTCTATTCTATTCTATTCATCAAATGGGGTTTCATCTTCGATTTTATTCCCGTTCAGTGGTGAAACTTTTCCAAATATATCCCTGCCTTTTGGTCCGAATGAGGCAAATATAGTTATTTTTAAGCAGGGCAAGCATGTTTTTTTATCACTTCTAATTATAGATCAATTTCCTTGATAAATGTGGACCCAGCGTTTTTAAGTGCTACTTCGCAGCCTTGATTGCAGGGTGTTCTTCCACTTGTTTGTTGGATCTATACAGGATCAACAAACGTCTCACAATACTAGATCTTAAAAGTCAAACTTCTGCTTTTTCCTCAAAATAGACCAGAGTCCACAGTTATAATTTCTCCGAACTCTGAGAAAGCTTTCTGCATCATTTTGAGTTCCCCCCATCATTTCAACCAAGGATCCATAAGATTTAGTCCACCCATTAATTCCAGCTGATCGTTAGGAGTGGGTCCTCCTTAACCTTCCTTTTCTTCCTCTATCTTCTCCCAGCAACGATTGGATGGAGAATTCACCAATGGGTTATCTTAACCTTCCTGCTCCAATCGTGACTAAGTCCGAGTCTATAAATATCAGGACTGCGCCATGTGCTCCCCAATTTTTTTTCCCGACTTAGTCTTCAGCTCCAAAGACGCACCTCTGTAGATAAAAAGTGATTTCCTTTTAGTCTAATTAACAACAAATGCTCGTTGGGCTTTATTACCAGAGTTGCAGAACTGCCTTGCCAAGCTGAGCAACAGGATCACGGAAGAAAATCTTCTGAGGGGAACCTACCTGATACGCATCCCCTTGATCCCTTTGTCCTCGGAAGCGCCCTCGCAGGGAGCATCTGGCCGGCGGAGAGGAACAGCGCTCCGAGAAGCTCCGAAGCTGCAGCTGACTGTCGGAGGGCTTCCCCGGACTCAGCTGATCGTAGGGATGCCAGGTCTGCTTCCAAAATATGGCGGACAAACGGGGGTGGGGTGGGGTTAAGTAGTAAAAAAAAGTAGACTGTACAGCTTTAGATTACGTACCATTTCATCATAAAGCTTTTGAATAAAAAAAAAATGTCCACTATTTTGTGAAAACAAATAGTGAACATAATGTGAAAAAAGTGGACTGTCCACTCAAATAGTGGACACCTGGCAACCCTAGCTGATCGTCGGAGGGGAGAATCCGCTCCAGAAGGCGGCTGCTGCTCGTCGCGCAAGCTCCGAAGTGCCCATCAGCTGCTCGCTCTGAGGGCTTCCCCGGACCCAGCTGATCCCCGGAGAGGAGAATTCACTCCGGGAGGCTGCCGCTTGCCGCCGGAGGCTCCTGCTCGCGCGCGAGCTTGAGACTGCCGCCGAGCGCCGGAGAAGGTCTCCCAGGGCCAGCCGAACATCCCAAAGGCTTCCCAGCTTCCAGCTGATCGGCGGAGAAGGTCATCGCCCCGCCAAAGCCTCCCCATCACCAGCGCGCTTTTCAGCAGGCTGCTGAGACTGATCCAGCACGTGGCTGAGCTCACCTGAGCTCACCTGAGAGCAGCTGATCCCAGGAGACAAAGAGCAGCACTACAGCTGATTCCTTGAATCGGTCTCAGGAGTCTCCTGGTCAACCGGGAGAGGTTACTGCCACTGGTGAGCTCTCTTCTTTTTTCAGGCGCTCAGCTGCCCGGCGGGAGGCCTAGAAGGTTTTTTAAGGTCCTAGGACCAATTCATTAAGGAGCCCAGGAGCTTGCCATCCAGCACGTGGGTCCCGGCCCTCCGGCACCTCACCAGGTCCAGACTAAGCCAGATTGGCAGCAGCTACGGACTATCACCGTCTGTGGGGTGGGCAAGCTCGTCCCTACAGGGGCGCACTGCCTAACAATAAGACCCACCACCACCACCACCCCCTCACCTGGGTTGGAATACTTCGTCTGGGCTCTTTCAGTGGGTTTAAAGCGCTTGAGGGGGGGCCGCCTCACACTGAATAGAGCCCTAGAGGACAGCCTGATCAGTCAGCATGGCAGATCCAGCATCATCATCGTCGTCATCATCATCTCCTGAGGCCTCTACAAAGAGGAAACAGGGGAAGGCCTCATCTAAACGCAAGCAACCCGCCAAACGATCTAGGTCAGAAAGGGAACCTCCCAGCCGCCACTCCACGCTAGCGGGAAAGATTCCCAGGCCTGCGTTTATTAATCCACAATTGATAAACTCTGCATCAGCAGGTTCAATCTTCAAGCCCCTGTCTGCGCATTGCAACCTACCTCCGGGGCCCTGGTCTAGGGAGACAGCACAGTCCCAGGCAGTCTTGTCGGGACCAGCTTCTGTGACACGGGGGATGAATACCCAAGGGTTAGCTTCAGCTGGGGCCACATTTGTAACCACTCCAGCGGGTCAGTCACTGGGCCCAGAGTCCCTCCAGGCCATGATAGCCCAGGCCGTGGCACAGTTCATGATCTCATCCAGGCCACAACGCCTCCCTCAGGCTCCATCACCATCGCTGAGAACCAGTTGTCACCCAGAGTCACTAGGCCTAGCAGAGGAGGTAACCTCTAAGCCAGAATCTGCAGGATGCGGTCGTTCAGGTCTTGTGTTATCTGATGACGAGGATGCGTCAACATCAGATCCGGCTCCGCCTGTGGGCCTTTTTGACCATTCCCTTTTCAACTCACTGTTACGAAAGGCCTGCACCACAGCCAACCTCGCTTCAGAACAGGAGACACCAACTCCATCTTCATCAAACGACCCCAACCCAATTTATGCGGAGCCGGTGGTAGCACAGAAACATATTCCTTGCCCTCCGTTCTTCAGCAACACAGTACAAAAACAGTGGGAGGACCTAGGCTCTATCCCCAGCCTGGGTTCCGCTGAGAGGAACTTGTTTAATGTGGTCCCCTCCTTCTCATCATTGCTAGAGGTTCCTCAAATTGATGAACCACTGAATTCCCTGTTCTCAAGCTCAGGCGTCCCGGGGGACACATCCGAGGCCCTTAGGGCAGAGGACAAAAAACTCGAAGCGGCCTTACGAAGGTCACATCAAGCGTCAGCTTGGGCAGTCAAGGCTTCTACCTCCATGGCCTTCTTTGCTCGGGCCTCTGTACTGTGGCTACACGAATTACAGGACATGATCCCACCAGATCAGGTCAGGATACACCAGAAACTGGGTAAGTTGATGGCCACATCGCAGTATCTGGCTGATTCTTCCCTCCATACCGCCAGATATTCTTCACGGGCTATCGCAGCGGATATTTCTGCACGTAGGTTGCTATGGCTCAAGAACTGGCGAGTGAACCTAAAGGCCAAGTGGCGGCTTGCGATGAAGCCTTACAAGGGAGGGCACCTATTTGGGGCGGCTCTCGATCCTTACCTAATCGAGGGCAAGGACAAGCGCAAGTCACTCGTGAACGCGACCAGGAGGAGATAATCCCTGCAGTCAATCTTGGCTGGCATGAGACAAGGGGACTTCCTTACTTCTATAGACCTAACCGAGGCATATTTACATATCCCCATTTTGACCGGACATCGCAAGTTCCTCAGGTTTAGTTATGACCAGAAACACTACCAGTACAGGGCCTTACCATTCGGCCTGTCCTCAGCTCCTAGAGTGTTCACCAAGGTATTGGCAGCACTGACCGCCCACCTGAGACAGGTTCCCATCAGAGTCCAGTGTTACTTGGACGACATATTGATTCAGTCCTCCTCTCCCCGGAGCGCTCAATCAGACCTCGCCCTCACTGTTAGGGCCCTTCAGGACCATGGGTTCTCAGTCAACTTTCACAAGAGTCACACTGTTCCTACAACTAGGCTCCTTCACCTAGGAGCAATCATAGACACAAGCAACTGTACGGTCTATTTGTCGCAGGATCGTCGGACCAGCATCAGGAACATGATCCAGAGAATCCGAAGGTCCAGGGTGGCTTCCCTGGTCTCACTATCACAGCTTCTGGGGAAGATGGTGTCCTGTGTACAGATCGTGCCGTGGGCCCGCCTTCATACCCGAGAACTGAAGTGGTTTCTCCTCCCGTTTCAGAGACGACACATCCGCGCCTCCAGACGGAAGGTTCGAGTTCTGCAGGTGGCGTTGAACTCCCTTCGATGGTGGACATCCCCAGCATTATCACGGGGCCTGGTGTTCAAAGAACCAGCCAGAATTACTCTTACCACAGACGCCAGTCTGTTTCGCTGGGGAGCACACCTCGAGTCACACTGGGCTCAGGAGGAATTAGAGAACAATATAAATTGGCTGGAACTCAGGGCTATACGCCTAGCTCTAAGTCAATTCAAGGACATAGTGGCAGGTCAGCATGTTCTGGTACTTACCGACAACATTGCAGCCAGGGCACACGTCAACAGGCAGGGGGGGACAAGGTCAGGGCCACTCATGGAGGAGGCTCAGTTGTTGGGGGTTTGGGCAGAACTAAACCTTGCTTCCATCAGGGCAGAACACATATCTGGAGTGTCCAACCAGCAGGCGGACTCCCTGAGCAGATCAACTGTGGACCACGCCGAATGGCAACTGGACCCGCAAGTATTCCGGGAGATCACGGACAGGTTTGGTTTCCCAATCCTAGACCTTTTTGCTTCCCCAAACAACTCTCAACTCCCAAGGTTCTTTTCCAGGTTCCCATCACCGACGGCGGAGGGAACAGATGCCCTCCGCAGCCTCTGGCCCAGGGGACTGCTGTATGCCTTCCCTCCCCTGCCACTAATTCCGGCTACGATCCGGAACAGAACACTTTCGCGTCGGACTAAGATCTGGTATCGCCTAGTCTCAAAAACTGGGGAGCACATGGCGCAGTCCTGATATTTATAGACTCAGACTTAGTCATGATTGGAGCAGGAAGGTTAAGATAACCCATTGGTGAATTCTCCATCATCATGCTGAGAATAGGCGTTCAGGTAAGACAACGCCCTTCCTCTTTCTAACTCTTCGTTTCACGCCTGATTTGGGAAGCCTCTCTGGTTACTGCAAAAATAAATCTNACAAGTCTGGTTAACAAAACAAAGTTTTATTGGAGAATAACATAAAAAGAATAAAAAGACAGACCCTCAGATCTGTCCCACTCCTGCCTGGGCCTCCACAGGTACCCTTGACGCGAACAATGTAGAGCTGGCTATGCCCACCCAGTAGGCCATGTCCACTACCTCCATGCCCACCCAGTAGGCCACACCCACCCTGGCCACACCCACCTGCCCCCCCAAGGGCAACTGCAATGCTGATGTGGCCCTCAATGAAATTGAGTTTGACACCCCTGCTCTTACAGATTCAGCACCAATTTTTTTCCCAGCGGTCATGTTTGATCCTGCACTTTTCACTGCTCAGCTCTTTTTTGACGCCCCTTTCACTCTCCTTCTGGGGATGTTGCAATCTCACTACGTAGAATCAGGATCAGGTATGGTAATAGTACTGCTATGTAAAGCCTTGGTAAGGCCACACCTGGAATGCTGCATCCAGTTTTGGTCACCCCATTACGAAAAAGATAAAAGAGACTCTAGAAAGAGTGCAGAGAAGAGCAACAAAGAGGATCAGGGGACGGGAGGGTAAAACATACAAGGAACGGTTGCTGGAATTGGGTCTGTCTAGTTTAAGGAAGAGAAGGACGAGGGGGGACAGGATAGCAGTGTTCCAGTATCTCAGGGGCTGCCCCAAAGAAGAGGGAGTCAAGCTCTTCTCCAAAGCCCCTGAAGGCAGGACAAGAAGCAATGGATGGAAACTAACCAAAGAGAGAAACAACCTGGAACTAAGGAGAAACTTCCTGACAGTGAGAACAATTAATCAGTGGAACAACCTGCCTCCAGAAGTTGTGGATGCTCCAGCATTGGACAACCATTTGTCTGAAAGGGTACAGGGTTTCCTGCCTAAGAGGGGATTAGACTAGAAGGCCTCCATGGTCCCTTCCAACTCTGTAATTCCGTAAAGGTCTCCTGCGGGAGCAGGGGGTTGGACTAGAAGACCTCCAGGGTCCCTTTTAACTCTGTTATTCTGTAATTCTGTCAAGGTCTCCTGTTTGAGCAGGAGGTTGAAGACCTCGGGGGTCCCTTTTAACTCTGTTATTCTGTAATTTGGTTGAAGGTCTCCTGCTGGAGCAGGGGGTGGACTAGAAGACCTCCAGGGTCCCTTTTAACTCTGTTACTCTGTAATTCCGTGAAGGTCTCCTGCTGGAGCAGGGGGCGGACTAGAAGACCTCGGGGGGTCCCTTCCAGCTCTGTTACTCTGTAATTCGGTGAAGGTCTCCTCTTTGAGCAGGGGGTTGGACTAGAAGACCTCCAGGGTCCCTTTTAACTCTGTTACTCTATAATTTCGTGAAGGTCTCCTGCTGGAGCAGGGGGTCAGGCTAGAAGACCTTGGGGGTCCCTTTTAACTCTGTAATTCCGTGAAGGTCTCCTGCTGGAGCAGGGGGTCAGGCTAGAAGACCTCCAGGGTCCCTTTTAACTCTGTTACTCTGTAATTCCGTGAAGGTCTCCTGCTGGAGCAGGGGGTCGGACTAGAAGACCTCCAGGGTCCCCTTTAACTCTGTTACTCTGTAATTCCGTGAAGGTCTCCTGCTGGAGCAGGGGGTCGGACTAGAAGACCTCGGGGGTCCCTTCCAGCTCTGTTATTCTGTAATTCCATGAAGGTCTCCTTTTTTTGCAGGGGGTTGGACTAGAAGACCTCGGGGGTCCCTTTTAACTCTGTTACTCTGTAATTCCGTGAAGGTCTCCCGCTGGAGCAGGGGGTCGGACTAGAAGACCTCGGGGGTCCCTTTTAACTCTGTTACTCTGTAATTCCGTGAAGGTCTCCTCTTTGAGCAGGGGGTTGGACTAGAAGACCTCTGGGATCCCTTTTAACTCTGTTATTCTGCGCTCCTTTGACCAAGCCGGCCGGGATCTGCCGTCCTTCAGACCAGAATTGGATCTGCCCCTTTGGGGTACGTCGATGCCCCCCAAGGAAAACGTAGGAAACCACCCGGGACGTTTCTTCCACCCAGGAGGCTGGAGCAGGCGAGCACAGGCGCGGAGCAGGGGGTTGGACTAGAAGACCTCGGGGGGTCCCTTTTAACTCTGTAATTCGGTGAAGGTCTCCCGCTGGAACAGGGGGTCGGACTAGAAGACCTCGGGGGTCCCTTTTAACTCTGTTACTCTGTAATTCCGTGAAGGTCTCCTGCTGGAGCAGGGAGTTGGACTAGAAGACCTCCAGGGTCCCCTTTAACTCTGTTACTCTGTAATTCCGTGAAGGTCTCCTGTTTGAGCAGGGGGTTGGACTAGAAGACCTCCAGGGTCCCTTTTAACTCTGTTACTCTGTAATTCCGTGAAGGTCTCCTGTTTGAGCAAGGGGTTGGACTAGAAGACCTCCAGGATCCCTTTTAACTCTATTACTCTATAATTCCGTGAAGGTCTCCTGCTGGAGCAGGGGGTCGGGCTAGAAGACCTCGGGAGGTCCCTTCCAGCTCTGTTACTCTGTAATTCGGTGAAGGTCTCCTCTTTGAGCAGGGGGTTGGACTAGAAGACCTCCAGGGTCCCTTTTAACTCTAATTCCGTGAAGGTCTCCTGCTGGAGCAGGGGGCTGGACTAGAAGACCTCGGGGATCCCTTTTAACTCTGTTACTCTGTAATTCGGTGAAGGTCTCCTGCTGGAGCAGAGGGTCGGGCTAGAAGACCTTGGGAGGTCCCTTCCAGCTCTGTTACTCTGTAATTCGGTGAAGGTCTCCTCTTTGAGCAGGGGGTTGGACTAGAAGACCTCCGGGGTCCCTTTTAACTCTGTTACTCTGCGCTCCTTTGACCAAGCCGGCCGGGATCTGCCGTCCTTCAGACCAGAATTGGATCTGCCCCTTTGGGGTACGTCGATGCCCCCCAAGGAAAACGTAGGAAACCACCCGGGACGTTTCTTCCACCCAGGAGGCTGGAGCAGGCGAGCACAGGCGCGGAGCAGGGGGTTGGACTAGAAGACCTCGGGGGTCCCTTTTAACTCTGTTACTCTGTAATTCCGTGAAGGTCTCCTGCTGGAGCAGGGGGTCGGGCTAGAAGACCTCCAGGGTCCCCTTTAACTCTGTTACTCTGTAATTCCGTGAAGGTCTTCTCTTTGAGCAGGGGGTCGGACTAGAAGACCTCGGGGGTCCCTTTTAACTCTAATTCCGTGAAGGTCTCCTGCTGGAGCAGGGGGTTGGACTAGAAGACCTCGGGGGGTCCCTTCCAGCTCTGTTATTGAAGGTCTCCTGTTTGAGCAGGGGGTCGGACTAGAAGACCTCGGGGGGTCCCTTCCAGCTCTGTTATTGAAGGTCTCCTGTTTGAGCAGGGGGTCGGACTAGAAGACCTCCAGGATCCCTTTTAACTCTATTACTCTATAATTCCGTGAAGGTCTCCTGCTGGAGCAGGGGGTCGGGCTAGAAGACCTCGGGGGTCCCTTTTAACTCTGTTACTCTGCGCTCCTTTGACCAAGCCGGCCGGGATCTGCCGTCCTTCAGACCAGAATTGGATCTGCCCCTTTGGGGTACGTCGATGCCCCCCAAGAAAAACCACCCGGGACGTTTCTTCCACCCAGGAGGCTGGAGCAGGCGCGGAGCCCGGCCAGCTCNTAATAATAATAATAATAATAATAATAATAATAATAATAATAATAATAATAATAATAATAATAATAATAATAATAATAATAATAAAGTTGGAAGGGACCTTGGAGGTCATCTAGTCCAACCCCCTGCTCAGGCAGGAAACCTTATACCATTTCAGACAAATGGCTGTCTAGTCTCTTCTTAAAAACTTCCAGTGTTGGAGCATTCACCACTTCTGGAGGGAGGTTGTTGGTAGTAGTGGCACCACACCATGGCTGCAATAAAGTGCAACCAATCTCACTTCAAGGATGGTTGCTTTGGCAGAGGCGTGGATGGGGAGAGTAAGATGGGTGACCTACGCCTTTGTATAAATAAATAAATAAATCCCGGGAAGGTCCGAGTCCCCGGGGGGGAGGGGGAGGCTCAGCCAATATATTGATCCGATTTCATGGCGATCAAGATTTATAAGGGAAATTTGAAAATAACTATTAGGAATCTGCCTTGAACTATTCTTTAGCCCAGAAAATAGAGATGATGGATTTGAGACAATAAAGGTTATTCTATTTTGTAAGTGGTGATCTATTAGGACGAGAAATAGAAAATCTATATGAAATAGAATAAGAATCTATTTAAGTCAGTAATATGTGCCTTTTAGATATTATAACTTTTTGCGCAGCTCCAAGACGCCTGAAGGCAGGACGAGAAGCAATGGATGGAAACTGATCAAGGAGAGAAGCAACTTAGAACTAAGGAGAAACTTCCTGACAGTTGGAACAATTAACCAGTGGAACAACCTGCCTCCAGAAGTGGTGAATGCTCCAACACTGGAAGTTTTTAAGAAGAGACTGGACAGCCATTTGTCTGAAATGGTATAGGGTTTCCTGCCTGAGCAGGGGGTTGGACTCAATGACCTCCAAGGTCCCTTCCAACTTTTTTATTATTATTATTATTATTATTATTATTATTATTATTATTATTATTATTATTATTATTATTATTATTATTATTATTATTATTATTGTTGTTGTTGTTGTTGTTGTTGTTGTTTTGTTGTTGTTGTTGTTATTATTATTATTATTATTATTATTATTATTATTATTAAATACTATGGATGTTAAAGGTACATTGGAATATTGTAATGGAAAAATGAAAAATTTAGCTAAAACTTAAAACAGGATGTGGATATGTATAAGCAAAAAATATACTGATAAATGTTCTCATTGAGTTTGCCATGGTTAGAAATGTACTAATTTAAGTACTGTATGATACATTGAATGTTAAGGGAAATAGAGAAGGAATTTTTGATAATGTAACCTGAGATATGTACTAGAGACTTTTGTTATTGAACTATTGACTGCCCAGTCACCACGCTGCTTGGAACTGGAAAACTAATAAAATTTGTTTAAAAAAGAAAGATTTCCCGCCGGACGAATCTGCCGTCAGATCTGCCATCGCCTGGCACCGCTTCAGCCTTACGTCACTTGGATGGCAGTGTGAGATGTAAAAACCCCCAATTTTGATACTCACAATACTCACAAAAACAAGTCTGGTTAACAAAACAAAGTTTTATTGGAGAATAACATAAAAAGAATAAAAAGACAGACCCTCAGATCTGTCCCACTCCTGCCTGGGCCTCCACAGGTACCCTTGACGCGAACAATGTAGAGCTGGCTATGCCCACCCAGTAGGCCATGTCCACTACCTCCATGCCCACCCAGTAGGCCACACCCACCCTGGCC
>NW_015393532.1:6523-8822 GCF_001527695.2 Protobothrops mucrosquamatus | reverse complement strand
TTGCTTGTTTTCTTGCAGACGTTTCATTACCCAAACTAGGTAACATCATCAGTGCTAGAAGAGAGTTGGGAGGAGGAGAAAAAGGGAGGTTGGGAGGAGAAGAAGAAGGGAGGAGGAGGAGGAGGAGGAGGAGGAGGAGGAGGAACACAGGCAGTCCTCGCAACCGTTCATTTAGTGACCATTTGAAGTTACAACGGCAGTGAAAAAAGCGACTTGCGACCGGTTTCCCACACTTACAACCCTTACAGCATCCCCAGGGTCAGGCGATCCAAATTCAGACCTTTGGCACAACTGACTCCTATTTATGACCGCTGCTGTTTTCCCAAGGTCATGTGATCCCTTTTTGCGACCTTCTGACAAGTAAAGTTCAATGGGGGGGGAAGCCAGATTCTCTTCACCACCGGGTTGCTAACTTATCGACTGCAGCGATTCACTCAACACAAAACTGTGGCGGGAAAGGTCGTAAAACGGGGCGGAAACCCACTTGACAAATGTCTCACTTAACCCCAGGCAGTTTGCACGTCAAATTGCGGTTGGTCGTAGTAATCATATACCATTTGTTTCCCCCCTCCCCAAGAGTATCTTACTCCATCAGCGCACAGCCCTAGTATACAGCCTCTTCCTGTGAAGAAAGGGAGCAGGGTGCGATTTCCGCCTCTGCCCGAGCATGTGCTGAGTGCATTGGGACCTCTCTGGCTCAGAGGGATCCCCAGTGAACCACAGTGATGGCCCAAAGCTGTGACGGATCACCAAAGGGCGCCCTTTCCCTCCCGCCTCCTCTCCGCTTTTCCCAGCATTCCCTTGGTGGGGTAGAGTCGGCCTTAGAAGCCCCCAGCCCGTGTTTTCCTGGTGAGAGGGAAAGGGCCAGGGGGTCTGCCACCCTCTCTTCTTAAGGAGGCCTCAGTAGGCTTCGTTCCTGGGCAGAAGAGGGCTCAGCTGGAGGGTCTTCTTGACCACATCCAGGTCCAGGAAGCTGCCTCATAAGAGTCCGGATGGAACAAACTAGAATAGAGCTGGAAGGGACCTTGGAGGTCATCTAGTCCAGGGCTTTTCAACCAGTGGTATGGGTACTACCTGTGGTACATGGGCACCTGGCAGGTGGTACGCGACCATCCTAGAAAGGTGGTAGCAGGGGAGGGGAATGAGCTGAACCGGTGGCAGCACCGCACAAGCCTGAGCGAGAGACGGCTGGAGCTGCAGGGCTGTCAGGGCTCAGCAGAAGCCCCAGGATCAGCGCCAGGATCCAGCTGGAGCTCAGCGCTGATCCTGGTGCTTCTGCTGAGCCCAGAAGAAGCGCCGATCAGCTGGAATGTTGCAGCATCTCCAGGGTCTTGTGATTTACATTCAGAGGCTTGGCAACTGATTCATATTTATGACGGTCACAGTGTCCCAGGGTCATGTGAAGGGACCCAAACCTGCTGCAACCACCCAGCAGACGGGGGGAATAAAAACCAAACACCCCCCACCCCACCCCCGCTGCCAATCCTCAACAGAAATGCTCACAACAATGAAAACCTCAGACAGGAGGAAGAGCGCAGCCGGGTGGGCAGGCAGGTGTCTTGCTCGTCTGTGTCTTGGGGGGCACTTTTTTCAGTGACGTTGTAACTTCGAATAGTCACTAAGCGAACTGTTGTAAGTCGAGGACTACCTGTACTTTATCACCTTTTTCCTTTTTTGGGGGGGGGTCATCAAGTTTTTGACACCCTTGCTAGGCGACTGGTGGTACTCGGATGTTGCCATATCCTAAAAGTGGTACAATGGGTGAAAAGGTTGAAAAGCCCTCTTCTAGTCCAACCCCCTGCTCAAGCAGGAGACCCTAGACCAGGGGTAGGCCACCTTGGCTCTTTTATGACTCGTGGACTTCAACTCCCAGAATTCCTGAGCCAGCCATGCTGAGGGGAAAGGGAGAGGTTTCCAAGCTGAGCCATACTGGCTCAGGAATTCTGGGAGTTGAAGTCCACAAGTCATGAGAGGGCCATAGTTCCCCCATGCTGGCTCAGGAATTCTGGGAGTTGAAGTCCACGAGTCATAAAAGAGCCAAGGTTGCCTACCCCTGCCCTAGACCATTCCAGACAAGTGGCTGCCCGGTCTCTTCTTAAAGCGTGTGATGGCGGACCTACCGTCTCCGGCTCCGTAGCGGCGGTGGTCCGTCGGCGGAGATGGGGGTGTGCGAAAGGGTCCGGGGGTGCTCGCCGGCCTGGAGTAAGTGAGAGGAGAGGGTCGGCGAGCGAAGAGGACGGGTGCCGGACCGCAAGACCGCCAGGTTTGGCTGGGCGGGGCGGCGAACGGAGCCGCGATG
>NW_015393532.1:0-3350 GCF_001527695.2 Protobothrops mucrosquamatus | reverse complement strand
CAGGACTGGCCTAGGGTAATTTTTAGGGGGGTTTTAATTATATTTTAAAATTCGACAAATATTTAAATATTCCTTTTAATTAATTTTAAATTTGTATTGTTTTGTATGTATTTTAAATAGATTGTCAGCCGCCCTGAGTCCTACGGGAGAAGGGCGGGATATAAATCCAAAAAATAAATAAATAAATAAATAAATAAAGCCCTCCCGTGATGGAGCACCTCCAACTTCTGGTGGCAAGCTGCTCCACTGGTTAATTGTCCTCACTGTTAGGAAATTTCTCCTTAATTCCAGGTTGCTTCTCTCCTTGATCAGTTTTCACCCGTCGCTTCTTGTCCTGCCGGCAGGTGCTTTGGAAAATAAATTTGAACCCCTCCTCTTCTTTGTGGCAGCCCCTCAAATACTGGAAAACCGCTGTCGTGTCCTCCCTGGTGTCTTCTTTTCTCTAGACTGGCCGTTCCCAAATCCCGCAGCCGTTCTTCCTATGTTTTAGTCTCCAGGCCTTTCATCATCTTAGTTGCTCTTCTCTGCACTTTTTTTTCAAAGTCTCAGCATCTTTTTTGGGAACGTGGTGACCAAAACTGGACGCAGGGCTCCAGGTGTGAACTTACTAAGGTTTTACAAAGCGGTACCAATACTCCACAGCCTCTACCTGCAGCTACGGCTCTCCTGGCTGAGACGTGGAAGGAAGCACCACGGAGGGCGTGTTTTGCAGCGCCCAAACGAGAAAGACCCTTGTTTTTTCTCCAAAGACCCCCTTCCAAACTGATAAGCTGTGAAGAGGAAATATCTCCGTTCTCCCATTATTATTATTATGGATCATCGCACAGTCAGCCAGATGTTCAGACTGGATTTGGCATTTTGTCTACCTATCGAGTCCTTCCCAAGGACCTGGGATAGGCAGATGTGGATGTTTGATGGTATTCCAGATCTGGTCGCAGGATGGAAGCAGTTCCTAGTAAGGCTGCCTTTTGCAATTGACTAATGGCGAATTTGTCAATGCCGATGGTGTTCAAGTGGTGCTCCAGTTGTTTTGGAATTGCACCTAAGGCGCCTATTACTATTGGTATTACTTTTGCTTGCTTTTGCCACAGTCTTTCTATTTCTATTTGTAGGTCTCTGTATTTTGTTATTTTCTCCAGTTCTTTCTCGTCTATTCTTCTGTCTCCAGGCACTGCCACGTCCACTATCCAGACTTTTTTGTCTTTCTTATCGACAATTGTTGTTGTTATTATTATTATTATTATTATTATTATTATTATTATTATTATTATTATTATTATTATTATTATTGAGACCAGCTTCGCCTCGCCAATGGTGCCCCTAGCTTGATGCACCCCTGATGATGCAGAGCTGAGGCCCCTGGGGTTTTTCAAAGATGCTTGAGGTCAGTATTTCCCCCCCCACCTCCCATGGCTTGGCAGAGGAAGGGGGGAGGCCAACGTGGGTCTTTTCCTGGACTTCAGCCCCGGTCACTTCCAGTGGATGAGCTGAGACTGAGAGAGTCGTTTCCTTTGTCTGCCTTTTCTGGGCAGGCCAAGCGAAGCAGCTCTTTTGGGGAGAGGTTTCCTCCCCTTTTGGGTGGACCCAAGGGGACAGTCCTCCTTCTACCACCACCACCCCCATCCCCGCCGCGGATTCCTCCCGGTCATTAATCTAATTGTTGCGGTTGACCAGCAGCAGAAATAACAATGGCTTCCTGCAGAGTTTAGGGCTTCCCCTTCTCTTTGGAAGACAGTTGCACCCTGCTGGGGAGCAACAGTGGCGCCTCTGGCACACACACACACACACACACACACACACACACACACACACAAGGTTGGGGTGTGGGGGGCACATGAGGGGTCCCCCTGCTTCGCTTCTCTGTTTCAGCCTGGCCTCCTGGGATGGGCAGTTTGGTAGCCCTGGAGGAGGAGGAGAAAGGCGACGGCTTTGGCAACCCTTAGGAGACAGGATGGGGCCCGCTCATTTGAAAAGAACAATAGAGGAGCGCTCAGCTCTCTCTCTCTCTAGTCTCTTTCTCTCTCTCTCTCTCTCTCTCTCTCTCCTCCACACTGTTGGAGAAAGATATGACACAAGGCAAGGGAAAAGGTCAACGGCGTCCTTTTCTTTCTTTCTTTCTTTCTTTCTTTCTTTCTTTCTTATTTTTACTTACTTACTTACTTACTTACTTACTTACTTACTTACTTACTTACTTACTTACTTACTTACTTACTTACTTATTTGCATGAATTCTATTGCAAAGTACCAGCCATTTGGTTGCCAAATTTTAAGCACAGGAAGCTGCTCCTGGATGGCTGGGGCACCTGATGGGACATCAGTGGATGTCTTTCCTACTCAAAGTCTCAGACAGATGGGTCATAGACAGACAGACAAACAGAGATGGATGGATAGATAGAGAGATGTGATAGATGATGATGATGAGAGATGGATGGATGGATGGATGGATGGATGGATGGATGGATGGATGGATAGATAGATAGATAGATAGATAGATAGATAGATAGATAGATAGATAGATAGATAGATAGATAGATAGATAGATAGATAGATAGATAGATAGATATGGATGGATACATAGACAGAGATAGAGAGATGCGATAGATGATGATGATGATAGATAGATAGATAGATAGATAGATAGATAGATAGATAGATAGATAGATAGATAGATAGATAGATAAAGACAGACAGACAGACAGACAGACAGACAGACAGACAGACAGACAGACAGATAGATAGATAGATAGATAGATGTAGGTAGGTAGACAGACAGATAGACAGACAGACAGACGGACAGATGATAGATAGACAGAGATAGAGAGATGTGATAGATGATAGATAGATAGATAGATAGATAGATAGATAGATAGATAGATAGATAGATAGATAGATAGATAGATAGACACACAGAGATGGATGGATAGATAGACACAGATAGAGAGATGTGATAGATGATGATGATAGATAGATAGATAGATAGATAGATAGATAGATAGATAGATAGATAGATAGATAGATAGATAGATAGATAGATAGATAAAGACAGACAGACAGACAGACAGACAGACAGACAAACAGAGATGGATGGATAGAGAGATGTGATAGATGATGATGATGAGAGATGGATGGATGGATGGATGGATGGATGGATGGATGGATAGATAGATAGATAGATAGATAGATAGATAGATAGATAGATAGATGATAGACAGACAGAGATGGATGGATAGATAGACAGAGAGATGTGATAGATGATGATGATAGATAGATAGATAGATAGATAGATAGATAGATAGATAGATAGATAGATAGATAGATAGATAGATAGATAGATGATAGACAGACAGAGA
>NW_015393531.1:15237-16663 GCF_001527695.2 Protobothrops mucrosquamatus | reverse complement strand
ACATAGTATCAAAGCACAATTCCCTCCTCCAATTAACAGTCATAAATCACATTCCCCAATTAGTTTGAAATGCCAACTTTCCCTCCAGTTTCATAACCTGCTATTTCTTATCTTCTCTTATTTCAAACAACTTGAAGAATACTCTACCGATATTGTTATGTCTAACTAATCCCCATAAACATTCTTCCCCCTCCCCCCCCCAGCACCATCTAATTCTAACTCTAAAAGTAATACACAGATTAAAGAGAAAATGGTTGCATCTTCATATATTGTCAAAGCAAGAACATCTGATGTTAGCAGCATTGACATCTGCATTATAGCGAGGTAAACTTGAAATGCTGTCTGGAAGAGGCACCTTCACTTTCGTAACTTTCACTTTCCCCCCTAGCACTCCCCCTCCCCCCAGGGTACATGGCAGACAGGTGCCAAATGGCAGGCATGAACTGGCATTTCTGACAGCCAATTAAAATAGACATAAGAGTCTTATTTCCAAATGGTCACCATTGGGAGAAAAATTATTGACTTATTGCAAGGTCTTGAGAGTAGCATGTTTTCAGATCCCTGATATGGAGAGGGTCCTGTCCTGTCCAATATATGATTTGGAATTAGAAATAATTCAAGCTTTGATTGCTTGATGGTGCCTACCATTTTGAAGTAAAGGGTCATCAGTGAAGACACTCCAGTTTGAATCAAGGCAGTAGAAGAAAGCATTTGAAATAGATTCCCAACAGAATGGGAAAATGTTATTATTGGGATGTGGTGGTGGATATATTGGTTTTAGGATCCAATCTGAGTCGGTCAGAGGTTTATTGTTCTTCCAAGTTTTTGGATTCATACTGGAGCCCACCCTCGGGGAACTTCTCAGTCTCCAGGATGTGTACACTGGGCTGTTCTATGCAAAATATTTATGTGGTGGCTGGTTGTGTGTGACTTTTGATTGTTGGCAGGGCTTTTTTTGTAAAAAAAAAAAAAAAAAAAAAGGTGCCGGAACTCACACACGTCATACAACCCGCCTTGCCTACCCTACAAGGTTCTATCTCAAAATGGTGCCGGAACTCTGTTCTGGGCGTTCTATGACAAAAAAAAAGCCCTGATTGTTGGTCATTAGGGTGCTGATGTTGCCCCACCATTGGCTCCTAAGTACCTGGTCAGCTGGTGGTAAATCAGCACTCCTATTGACTGACAAGTCTGTTTCCCAGACTTCAGTAATGGCTTTGCTCATAAAAGATGATTTACTAACAATTTCAACAGACCCTTTCTTTCCCCCAGAAAGAAAAATGGACAAAAGAAACTTAACGTAGACAAAGGAACCAGGAGAGATTCAAATGAGCATCCTGCCCTCTGCACATCTCTGACTTTAAGGACCCCAAACCTCATTCTCTGCTTGGGAGTTTTCAGAAACATCTGGCTAAGCACTGTTGAGGTG
>NW_015393531.1:12560-14189 GCF_001527695.2 Protobothrops mucrosquamatus | reverse complement strand
CTTACCTCCCTTGGGCTGGGCCAGCTGGTGGTCGGCCTGCTCCGTCTCTGCCGCTTGCCAGCTACGCCTCGGCCGGCGCAGGGGGCGGAACCACGCATGCGCGGTGCTCCCGGGCAGGGAAAGTCCTCGACTTACGACCGGTTGGGTAGTCCTCGACTTACGACCGGTTTAGTCCTCGACTTACGACCGGTTTAGTCCTTGACTTACGACCGGTTGGGGTCACGGCATTAAAAAGGTTGAGAACCACTGTACTAGCTGTACCCAGCCATGTGTTGCTGTGGCTCAGTCTGGTAAAAGCGTGTGTTGCTTTTACGTCCAACAGATGGCGCTGTTTTTCAAAAAAAGCATGTTTTTTTTACCTGTCACAGGTGTGACATCTATATAATATAGGTATCTAAAAACACGCGCGTATTCGAATGCAACGTTGTGTCAAAATTTCAAAGCAATCGGTGAAAAACTTTCAGAGATTTAAGATTTTGAGCAAACGAACATTTACATTTTTATTTATATAGATGGTATTTCAAACTCTCTTTTGAGGTGGGAAACATAAATGTATAAATACAAATACATAAATACAAAACGTAGTAAAACAAGCAGAGATCACTCCCACTCCTTGTTTTCAAAACAAGGGAAACAAATGAACCATGTGATTCCCTCCACTTTGCTTCTTCGCAAACCCACCGTGGCCCTTGACCTCCCACTAGACCAGGGGTAGGCAACCTTGGCTCTTTTGTGACTTGTGGACTTCAACTCCCAGAATTCCTGAGCCAGCATGGCTGGCTCAGGAATTCTGGGAGTTGAAGTCCACAAGTCACAAAAGAGCCAAGGTTGTCTACCCCTGCACTAGACCATTAATGCTGGTCACTTGTCACCAAAATACGGTACTTATTCTTCTGGCCCATGTGATATCCATAGGGTGGAATGGGACCAAAGCCAACTTGCCATGGCCAACTCACCACTGCCAATTCACCATGGCCAACTCACTGTGGCCAGCTTCCCATGGCCAACTTGCCATGGGACAACTTGCTGCAGGACAATTCAATCATGTTATATAATTATTTAAAATAATTTTAAAATATTTTAATTTTTGTCATTCACATTTCATTTTGTCCCTCCTTTTGCATCCTTATGCCTTGACTTATGCTAACTAGGAAAAACAGAATATAATCTTTTTTTTTCAGCCATAAATGGAGATGGTGAGGGCTTGAACCTAGAACTTTTTATACATAAAACCAGTGTTTTAATCATTAAACCAGTGGTCCCCAAACTTTGGGGCACCAGGGACCAGTTCCGGGAGAAAGGTTTTTCCACGGACCAGAGGGGGCATGGTTTTGCATGCTGCCTGCGTCCCACAGATGGGGCCTCACTTGTTTGTGTGGACCGGTTGCTGGCATGATATGGCCCGGTGCCGGTCCATGGACTGGGGGTTAGGGACCCCTGCATTAAACTATAACTCAACCCATCAGGGGCTGTGATTTGTAATACACCAATCTCTGATGACTCTGACTACAAGATGCAGTAGTCATAAGCTTGGCTCTAATTTGTGTATTAAAGTATGGAGCCTAACCCCAGCTTGCAAAATGATAAGCTCTCTTGAACATGAAATATGTTCGTCTTTCTTTATGTTCC
>NW_015393531.1:0-9069 GCF_001527695.2 Protobothrops mucrosquamatus | reverse complement strand
TGCCATTGCCTGCTTCCTAGGGCTAAGAGAGAGGGACTGCTCCAAAAAACACCCAGCTGGCTTTATGTTTAAGGTGGGACTAGAATTCATGGTTTCCTAGTCTCTAGCCTGCTGCCTTAATCACCACACCAAAGTAGCTAGTCTAGCTCTGACCTAATTCAAATGGCAGAGTCTCTTTCACTCCCTGCTTTCTGTCCTTCGGTGATACATACAGAGTCCTTCAGCTCAAAATACAGGGTCTCTTGCATGTATATTGAATATGCAGTTTCTTCCAGAGCCCTACCTTCCTATATCTCCAGGCAGGTAGATATTGGATTTATAGCCCACTTTCATGGAATGCCAGTAGGAGCTAATAGTTGCCCTGGACCAAACAGTTGCCATAAAGCAATGGATAATTATTCCAGATGTAAGAACTGTCATATGGGAAATTATTGTTGATGGGTAATTTATAGGGACTGCATTGACTCCTCCATCTGATGCTGGCAGTTTGGATGCCCGAGTGCCAGCACTACCAGTGACAAATGGGTTTTGGACTTAGCCTTTCCTTCTGGTGCTGCCAGCTGATATAATGTAAGGCTTGTAGGCTATGCCCTGAACTCATCAGCCTGCACTAGGTTTCCTGTGATTTTTTTTTAACAACAGCTACTCTTTCAAGACACATAAGTCCAGAAGCAAGAACTTGCTGTCTGTGCAGATCAGAATTGACTCCTGTATTAGATTTCTTACCTCTGAGAATCTTGCAGTGTAATCTTCAGCCGGAAGGATGTGGATAGAAGGAAAGAATCAACATTTTTAAAAATAAAGTTGTTATGACCCAGGTCGCCTAGACAGAGGCAGGCTTTTATAGAGTCCTTTATTGCTATGTTAAATTTCACAACAAATTGTCCTACAGTGACTGGTAAGGCTCCACCCCACACTTCTCTGAAGGCAGCCACCCACAGTCTCACTAACAAAAGCCAATAAGCAACAAATCCAATTCGCAAAGGCAGAGAGGAAATCTAAAGACAAGGTGCAAGCTCATGGGGTAAGGTCCAGAGTCAGAGTCCACAAGGCAAGGCAAGTCCATAAAGCAAAGGCACAAGGCAAGGCACAGGCAGAAACATGAGTTAAGGCTGATTTTTTTTGCCAAAGCCAAGTAAGTGCATGCCAAAGCAAGCAATTGTTCCCAACAAAGACAATCTTCTCCCAGCTTCTGCCTAAATCAAACCAAATTGGGTGTTCCTTGTGAGGAGGGGCGGGGCTTCCTTTTCCCAAGCAGCCTGGCAGACCTCCTTTGAGCTTGCCTCTGCTCAACTCTCCGTGCTCTCGGATCGAGTGGGGGAGGCAGCTGTTCCTCATCAGAGGGGATCTGCTGCCTCTCAACACCACTGCCTGTCTGCAGCTGATCTTCCCCCATGTCTATCAAAGTAGGCAGCTCTCTATCTGGTCAACCACCTTCCCCAATGCCTGAGGGGTCTGAGACAGCATCATTCTCAGCCCCTGGATCCTCCAGACATTCCAGGGGAGAAATACCATCCACATCAGACCGTTCCAGTTCCAACTCCTCCTCTTCCTCCTCCTCCTCTTCCTCTGAACTGGGATCTGATGGGGCCATGACAAAAGTATTTTGAAAGAAACAAAGAATATTTTTGAAAGTTGTGGAAATCTAAAAAAAATGTACAGATTTTTTTGTACTGATGTGGAAAGTTTTTTAAAGAAAAAATCAGTTTAATGCATGAAGGAAAAAAAAGGATGGGATGATGAAAAAACACATGCAAAACCAACACAGAATATTTTCACATTTGTAACTTACAGCATCATCCAGCCATCTGCTTTGCAATATATTACTAATGAAGACAGGTTTTATATCACTGCAGCAATGGCAAGGTAACGCTATAAATCAGTAGTGCGGAAATGTTAATGAAGCAGAATTAGACAGTCCTATCCATCCTTTGGCTTATTTGGAAGCAAAAGTAAGGGGTTGCTAGAAAATTACCAATATTTATCAATTCATTTATGTTTTGCAATTTGACCCCACATTTTCATTCATAATTCATCATGCTTGTACAATCAGGAGAAAAACAAATATAACTCATGCTTAATCACAGACACATTTGACCAGCTAGGTCAATCCTTCTAGTCTGTTGAAAGAAAAGTCTTCATCCTGGTTCACCCAAGCCGGGGATAAATAAACAACACGGCGACTGCTTTAGAAAGAAGGTTGCAGTTTATTGAAGGGCCAGACCAAAAGATGGTCCTGGCAGGAAAGAGAAGGAAAAAAAAGGGCTGAGCACATGTGGGAAGTAGGTTTTTATACCCACTGAAGCCTTTTGTTTAGTTTCCTGTTCCTGTGTTGAGGCTTTGTATTTCCTGTGTCATGTATTCTGACCTGAGTCTAGGTGTGCCTTTCTGGTATTCTTGACGGTGGTGGGTTAGTCCTATTATGACCAAAGATTATATCTTGCTTCCCTGGTGCTGGGGTTAATGACTCCTAGAGTTTGGGTGGGGTATGCAGATTTTAGGTGTCTTTGTCTTCCTAAGCTTCTAGCTCCAACTTTCCTGATGGTTTACATCTGCATTTGTACAGAGTTGGCTTCTTCTTGGGGGAGGGAGACCTGGGGCTATCAAGGAAAACTGGGCATGTTTTTCTGTCTCTTTAAGATCCTTGGAGGAAATATATTTTTCTGCCCTTTTAATATTTCCTTCTCTTGGTGGCTGACTTCCCACAATCCCCCCTTTGTGCCATAAGTGTATGAATGACATACTTACTGACACAAGATTAAAATTGATCTGGTCAGGGAGACTTGGTAAACAAGCTTTAAAACTGTTAAGCCAAAAAAAAAGAAGACACTAATGGAGGCAAGCAGAAAAAGATCCCTTCTCCCAAAAGGGGAGCTTGCAACCTATAAAGTTCTAAAAGTCAGGGCAAAAATTTTGTTAGGTGGAAAAGAAATTTATAATGTCCAATATTCTGTGCCAATCATTTTCAAATGTTGGATGCCACTTTTAGCTTCCAGTCAGGTTTGCACATTCCTCCCAAAATTCTTCACAGCCCTGGTTTACCTCAGTACATAACCACTGGCTGCCCATTTTCAAGGGTTGTTTCCTGCCTTAGCTCTTAGTTCAGTGCATCCAGGTTTGTAATGTCCAATTGAGGTTAGCCAGTATGCAAGCCGTGCTATTAAATTTTCTTTAAATTGCACCTAGTGAGCCCTCGGGCTCCCAATCTGGGTCCACCAATGCAAGATATTCAGGGCTTAAGTTGGAGATCTGTTTCCTGCTACGTCCTCAGTCAGGGCATATGAATTGCAAATTGCCTGAGGGGGGCTGGTTCCCTCCCCCTTGGAATTTGCTGGAAGTTGTGCATGCAAAGCTTTGGTACAATAGAGCAAAAATCAGCCTGGTGAACTTTACTGAAGGTAGGTGGAAGAGACTCAGTGTGATTATGAATGGTGTGTGTGTGTGTGTGTGTGGCCATCTCTCCATAAATACATTCAACTGGCTTGTTACAATACAAATGGGGCAAGAAAGAAAACTTTACAAACAAACACAATTTTCTTCACTCTGTTTGTTGGCCTTTTGTGGCTTATTTTAAGCAGAATTTCTAGCAGAATTTTAAAATTCTTTTCTCTTTGGATTTGAAACAGTTAACAGTCACATTTACCTCACACACAAAGACTTTGACAAACATATATACACAAAGACAAGAGAACAGAAAAGGAAACAGAAGTCTTAGTTTTACACATCCTAGTCATTCCCACCATAAATCTCAGATAACTCAAGTTAGGGAAGGCACACATTTTAAACATACCACATGGTTGCATAGAGAGAGAGAAAGAGAGAGAGAATCACTATTTCTTATTTTCCCTTTAAGTACCTTTATTTAGCCAAATTGGTTTCCCAGCAAAGCCCTAGCAAAGCCCATTCTTCACAAATTTGTTTTGCTCGCTTCCTTTTTCATACCATCCAGGACAGGGACTTGCCTCTCATCCCCACACCTCGAGCAAATCTCCAATAGGTGTCCTAATTTCAACCCTCAAACTGCTGCTACCCATGTTCCCCTTCCGCTGTGGGATACAATCAGCTCAGTCGAGTTCCTAGCAGCACTTCCCAGCTGCTCTCAGTGACACTATCCCTGCCGCTCTGCCTGTCAGTTTTTGGGCACTAAAAAAATTGCCCAGGAAGACTTCGGTTCCCTAAACGAAGTACGGGATCTTCCTACCTGCCGTCACTTTTCAGACCTAAAAAATGTCTGGAGAGGACCTGTCGCAATAGGTACCCAACCTCCTTCTCTTACCACCGCCTGTCAGTTTTCAGACTTAGAAGTCTGGGAAGACCTGTGCTTTGTGTACTAGTATGGGCCCTTCCTACAGGTGGGCTTTGCTTACAGGGCCTTACCAGCTAGTTGCCCAAATCCAATTCTCTCATTCACTCATCCCATTTCATTTTCACACAGCTTCTCCCTTTTCCATAACAAAAGGTCCTGCGCTCTGGCCAAACCCCTATGCTTTCCAGGATCTGCCACTTGAACAGATCCTTTCTGCAGTTAGGAAAGACCAGAGGGAGCAAAATCCAACTGTGATTTGGAAAAAGGGTCTTCTCACTCACACACACACACAGACATACACACATTTCCTTTGTTCCCCTGGGCTTTAAAGTTAAAATTTAGAGGTACTCACCTTCACCTTCTTTCCAAAGCAGCCCTTGAGCTCAAACCCAAAATTCCCTTTACTACCCTGGCTCCACATGGGCAGGGCCTGGGAAACCCATCCACCGACACATGGGATCTGCTGCCAGCAAGATGGGGCTTACAAGTCTCAGTCCATTGGAGAGGTTAGCTTGGAGTCCCATCTGGGGTGCCAAATTGTTGAAGGAAAGGTCTTCATCCTGGTTCATCCAAGCCGGGGATAAATAAACAACATGGTGACTGCTTTAGAGAGAAGGTTGCAGTTTATTGAAGAGCCAGACAGAAAGATGGTTCTGGCAGGAAAGAGGAGACAAAAAGGGCTGAGCAAATGTGGGAAGTAGGTTTTTATACCCACTGAAGCCTTTTGTTTGGGGTGGTTTCCTGTTCCTGTTTTCAGGCTTTGTATTTCCTGTGTCATATATTCTGACCTGAGTCTGGGTGTGCCCTTTGGCCTTTGTGAGTTAATCCTACCATGTCCTGTCTCAGGTGTGTATGCAGATTTTAGGTCTTTGTCTTCCTAAGCTTCTAGCTCCAACTTTCCTGATGGTTTACATTTGCATTTGTACAGAGCTGGCTTCTGCTTTGGACAGAGAGACTTGGGGGGCAGGGTTGGTTTCTGCTTTTAAAATCCTTTTGAGGAAATATATTTTTCTGCCCTTTTAATATTTCCTTCTCTGGGGTTCTGACTTCCCACAAGTCCATGTGCTCTCCAATGCTCCTAACTAACTTGGTTAAGGCATTATTGCCAACCAGGAAAGAGTGGAATAGATTCACCAATGCTTGTTTTTAATTTATCTAAGGCACCAAAGATCAGTTGCACAATATGTCTTAACTTAGCCAATGATAGTGACTTAAGAGGCGCATGAAGTAGAGAGAAGAAACCAGTTGCTACAATGAAGAGTATTCAGAACTAAGCATCAACTAGTTTATGTTATTCAAACATAGTCTTTATGTGATTTCTCACAGCATTGCCGCGTCTTCCCTGCCAGGAATGTTACAGAGTACAAAATCCATAGATGTTCTTCCCCATCCCATGACTTTGTAAAGATAAGCTTGCTCTCTGCACATCATAATAGTGGAATTATTTTCTCAGCTAGCAGACTGCACCTAGCAAACCTTGGCTGATCTCAAGAGGCTGAACAGGATTTGGTAAGTAGTTGGGTGGGAAACCTTCAGAGAACACCTAGGATGATTAGACTAGACAGAGAAGGTGAAAATAATCTTTGAAGAAAGCAGCAGGAAACCATTTCTACATAATTGCAAACAGAATTACATGGATAGAGGCAGGAAGACAGAGAGACTCAATTTAATGAAGCCTTCATTTTACTATGAGCAGGTGGAAACACCAATCCATCTTTAGCACCAGCCCCAATCCAAAAGATGAATAAAATCAAATCTAGTTAGTTCTTGGATGAGTAAAGGCACATTACTAGGATGTTTCACACACAAACACATATACATACATACATACATACACTCACTCACTCACACACGCACACACACACACACACACACACAGAGAGAGAGAGAGAGAGAGAGAGAGAGAGAGAGAGAGAGAGAGAGAGAGAGAGAGAGAGAGAGAGAGAGAGAGAGAGAGNGAGAAAGAGAGAAAGAGAAAGAAAGAGAGAGAGAGAGAGAGAGAGAGAGAGAGAGAGAGAGAGAGAGAGAGAGAGAGAGAGAGAATAAAAAGCAAAACTCATCCTAGAAAGTCTGGGAGAAGATGGTATCTTGTTAATATCTGATTCCTCTAATCTTTTGCCAATTGTTTAAACAATATGGTTAATGTTAGATAATTTCCCTCCCTCTCTAAGTAGATGCATATGCTGAATTTGCAAGCTTTGGAAGATTCACTTCATGTTAAAACAAAATAGCATATCCCATATTAGAAAAAGAATTGTTCTGGTGAACTTTCCCCTACATTCCTGTCCTTACATCTGTTTGCCAGGCACTGTCTGCCATAAATAGACATTATAAAAATTCAAAAAAGGTTTTTGATGTTTCAAATAGTTCAGGATGGGTAGAAGAGTGCTCTGACATTTGGCAAGGGATAAAAATGACATTTCCACATCCAGGGAGAAAGAGAAATTCCTTGGACCAAAAGACAGAAATATGCTGCTCTGCCTATGGGCTGACAAGGAAAATCTAAGAATAGCAATCCTGACCACCCAATCCTGTGAATATTTCCTTGCAATTGTGTTAGTTTTATTCTTTCAAAGACAGCATCTCCCCTGCAATGCATGGCTTGGTTCTCTTACAGAAAAATTGTTCTCATTATAACTTAAAAGACATTGCTGTCAGATTACAAAAAAAAAAAGTCTTGAAAAAATAGCATACATACTTTCATAGATTTGCAAGAAATAGATTTGAAGTTTCCATTAGATACGTGCTTTCAGTAATCAAAATATAGAATCCTGAATATTTGAGATGAATCTTATTCATTCAGTCCTTTGTGGTATAGAAATTAAGAGATACAGAGCTAAGAAATGATTACTTGGGTATGCAAGTTGGAAAAAGGGGAAAAAAGAAATTAGCTTCTAAGGAGAAGAGAAGATTGCAGGTAGGACAATATTCTCCAATAGAGATCATTTAAATCTAGTTAATATTTGTATGGTATACTGAGCAGGGATTTCAAATGGACAATATCATTCAAAGCAAATTTGTTAAGTATCCTTTTAACAGAGTAACAGAATAACAGAATTGGAAGGGACCTTGGAGGTCTTCTAATCCAACTCCTAGTTTAAGCAAGAAACCCTATACAATTTCAGACAAATGGTTGTCCAGTTTCTTCTTAAAAACTTCCCGTGTTGGAGCATTCACAACTTCTGGAGGCCAGTCATTCCACTCATTAATTGTTCTAACAGTCAGGAAATTTCTCCTTAGTTCTAGGTTGGTCTTCTCCTTGATTAGTTTCCATCCATTGCTTGTTGTCCTGCCTTCAGGTGCTTTGGACCTTTATCTCCCTTTGAATCATTAGAGGTGTTGAATCAAATCTGGTGCCCCGAAAATTGTCTCTTTAGAAGATAATTAAACAGGAAGAGACACTCAGATTCTTTTAATTGCCTGAGCAGGTCTGAAAAGTACACATGCTTTGAGAATATTGTGTATATTAAATGGACTATTTATTTAAAGTGCATAGTAGCATATTAGAAATGCAGTTGTGATAACACGCACTTTTATGTTATGTTGCACTCTTTTATATAGTTGTTCCATAAACAGCAGTTAACAGATAATTCCCAGAAGACATAGACTTCCCAAAAAGTTATAGCCACCAAAGGAAGTGGCCCGAGAGTGAACTCTTTAGCAACATTTTACTTTGCAAAGAACCTTTGAAAGTTATTATATTAAATTGGAGTATGCCACTGTCTACAACGGTCCAGAACAATTTGCTGGCCAGTTTTGAGTCTGTTGTGTTTTCCTTCTGTATCCATGCTATCCATACAAATCCTGAAAAAGAAGTGTAAGTGAATATTTTAAAAATTAATGTTTGAAACTTTCTGGCTAAACTTAGGAAACAATATAGCAATCTAGAAGGTTGGGGGTTAAACTCAGATTGCAGGCCACTCACCCCTAATGCAGTTTAATACCTATAATGCTTTTTTATTTTTATTTTTTTGAGACAGTGACTTCCAAATAGCTTCTCATATTATGACATTTGTATAAATGTACAGCAGAAAACTACTTCCCTTAAATTTCTTTCTTTGGTTCTAGTTCTATCTGAAACTGCAAAGTACAACTCTCCAGAAATGCACCCTACCAAATTTATACGGATTGCTACTCTTTCCATAGAATCTTCTCTTCTCCATCTAAATACCTCCTGGTCTTCTGACTGGTTTATATGATCTGGTTTCAGTATTCTTGGTTTTCTTATTCTGTTTATACTCCACTTTGTCTAGATGGTTCATAAAATCTGGCATCCATTTCTGAATACCGTACTCCAAGTGTAATATGATTAATACAAGTGGAATGTTACTGGTCATAAGTTGGACATGAAGTTTCTTTTAATGTAGCCCATAAATGCCTGTGTCTTTTTAGACTCTGCATCAGCTTGTGATTCAGTCTGGAGACACTAAGGTGGCTTTTTGTTTTTATTTTTTGGTAGTAGTCCAGTGGTGTGTGCATATTTGTGCACTTTGCCACAACATTTGATCCTTTTGGCTCATTTGTCTTATCAATCCACAGGAGCATAGAAGCACATCAATAAGACGTTGATTCAGTGGCATAATCATATTAAGATTGTCCTAGTTTCCCTCCCCTTAGGGTTTATCAATGCATGGATGTGCATAAATAATAACGTAGAAGAGGGAACTGTCATGAACTGAGCAAGCTAAAAGCCATGACAAACTGTTTACAGTTTTATTTCCAGAATTAATTTTAGAATTTCTCCCAGCTGAACAAGAATTCAG
>NW_015393530.1:0-14190 GCF_001527695.2 Protobothrops mucrosquamatus | reverse complement strand
ATGCAATTTAGGTATAAACTGCCTCAATTAATGTATTCATTAATCAAGTATCCATGCATCTCTTATAAGAACTATTCAGAATTATCTCCATGTAATAGAAGCACAGAATGAACAGTCTTATCAAAAAGCATCCTTCAAGGCCATTGGCTATTTAGTGTAAAAAGCCCTGCTTGAAAAAGAGTAAATGTCATAGATCAAACGACAACAAGTGCTATTTACTATGATCCATCATTTTCTTCCTCATTTCATAGTTTCAGTCAAGGAAAAAAAATAAATATAAGTCACTGACCAAGGCCTTTCCCCTTTGGATCTAAAGCTCTTCTTGCTATCTCGTTTTTATTTTCTGCATGGAAAGTATTTGTTTTGCTCCATTCTAACTCAGAAAAAAACCACAGACATTAACAGAAGCCTTTCAAAACTCCTAAGGAACCTAAAGTATCTTTTTCCAATTATGTAGGGATAAAACTGAGAATATTCACACCAGTATCAAGAGATACCTTAATATTTAAAGGTCCTCCCATCCCAACCTGATGCCACAGCAATATTTTTTTTCATGATGTTGGAGACCTAGTTTATTTCCTAGGAACAGGACCATTCTAGATTAGGAACAACTATTGTTATCTCTATTGCTTTTCTTCCCCATTATGATGCTTTTTGTTTACCCTTTTCTCTGACTTCTGAATATGATTTTATGATGCTAATTTGACTATATTGCAATCCTTGAAGTACTGTTTGGAAGATATTATAAATATAGTTTTAAGAGGCGGCAGAGAGGAAAGGAACAGAACAGCCCTATCACATTCAAGAACTTGAAAAAGATATCCATCTCACAAAACTACCATAGGAAGTTATCCCTAATGCTTTCCCAATATATTCTTCTGTACCTTTTCCAATCATTTATTTTTATTGTTTTGCCCCACAGAGCAACAACTATGAAGTATATTTCTTTTTAATATTTTCTTCTCCAGTCTAAGCAGCAGCAGGATTAAAGTCAACTGATGCCCTATGCACAGCCCAACAATTGTGGCCTTTGGTGGAAGCAAAACTCTTCTTCTATGAAGTGGAAACAAATGTGATATTTAATGACATCTTCAAACCAAACTCACCAAATCAAGGATTTTTTTTTCCTAACAATGCAGATTAAAATCAAACATAACAGATAAGGACAATTACCCAAAAAAAATTGCCTAAAGCTGAGTATGGTACTGAAAGTGTTAAGGGCATTATAGTTGGGCAGGAGGCACTCTATGGCATTCTCTTTATCTTGGTCCCAGACACATACCTATTTTGCTTAGCGGTTAATCCAAAGCCGAATCTAGGCATACACTGTTTCTTCAAATATATCAGCTTATTAACCATCCTCTATATGAATTCGAATGTTTTAATTCCATTCCTAAATTGTAGTGCCCAGAACCTGACCAGCATAGACTAAAGTAGAACTATTGTTTCTCAGTATCTGGGTGTTAAATTTCCATTTAAGATTTAATTAACTTTTTAAGCTGCCACTTAATACAGTTTCTATATCAGGAATTCAGTCAAGAACAGAATCTCTAAGGCAAGGTCTCCACCTCCTTGCTATGACATGGAAGAATAATCAGAACAATATGCACCATTATATTGTGATCTCACTTGCCCTTGCTTTGCAGTACTGATTGCTGCTGAACAGAGGTCAGAAACTCTAAATATAATGATATTGTGTATTCCAGGGAGAGTGCTTCACCTTGGAGGAGACGTCAGAAATCCTGTTGGGAAAAATTAGCAGAAATGTTTAAATAATATGTTGCAACGACAACCAAGACATCAGACATTATGTATAATCTTTTGCCAAATTGACTATAAAACAAATAAAACACTCCGAGTTTAGATATTTTCATTAGGATTTATTTTGTAACAAACAATTGTTTGAACTGCGCAGAATTGGAAGACCCATTCCACAAAGAACTCTATTTTGCACTGCAGAATTAATTTGCTAGCATATGAAATTAAGGATATTGTAGAATAGTTTGCACAATTAAGCCTCCTTTCTTTGGAATTGTTACGTACAATGGTCTCTTCTAATCTGTAGGCCATTTTGTCATTCTCCAGTTTTGCTGGCATAGTTGGTTAGAATCTTTACATTTCATACTTGCTATATTTCTAAAGATAAGATAAGATAAGATGAGATGAGATGATGAGATAACATAACCTAACCTTTATTGTCATTTTTTTTACTGTGAGCACACTGATCCACATTAAAAACTAAATTCTGTCGCCTATTCTCAAAAGAAAGTATATATCTACTCATACACATACATAACACACGTATACACATGCTATATACATACATAAATATATATACATACATACATACATACATACATACATACATACATACATATATATATATATATATATATATATATATATATATATATATATATATATTCTGTAAAAAACAAACAAACATGAACACCAGGAAAAATTTAAACTAGAAAAGTTTAATAAAATACTGAGCTTTCGTCGGAAAACTACCGACATCATCAGGGCTTAACGCCAGTCAATGGGAGTGTCTTTTATAGAGTTGGTCAATGTTTGCACCCGGCTCCTGGACCTCGTCACCGGTCCTAGTTGATTGGGCTGTGTTTTAAGTGTATCCTTAGCACTGATCGATGCTGTATTTGTTCTTTTTCTTCTACTCCCCTTACCTGTACGTGCATCACTATCCATCTCCTCACCACAGGCTCCTAAATTAAGCGTATTCCTTCCCCCCCTTTTTTTGGCTATCCGTTGCCTCCGTGTCTCTATACATATAAATATTAATTACTGTCCATTTTGAATACATAGTGGAAAGAGGAAACTTGAGAGTTCTCAAGGTTGATGCTATATGGAACAAAACTGTGGCTGAATCTAGATGTTCTGCTTTGGATACCATGAAGCCTCCTCCCAGAAGCTAACAAGGAAAACAGGTTGTGAAGAGGATGTGTAGTATCCCACACAATCCGGCGGACTCTGCTCAAGCATCACTTATATGCTATGTCCCAGACAGAAGGAAGTGAACTACCAATAATCTTTTCTGCTATCCTTCCCACTCTCTGCACTGCCTTCCTGTCTGCAGTAATACACCAAACCAGACACTAATGCAATATGACAGGATGATCTCAATCGTCCTTCTATAGAAGTGTTAAGGACAGGGGAAGGAAGATGTACTTTTTTCATGCAATACAGAAAATGCAGGCACTGTTGTGCCTGCTTTACCAGTGTCTCACTGTTGAGTGACCAAGCTAGCCTATTTGTTAGCTGCACACCGAGAAATTTGCTGCTGCTAACCACCTCCACAGGTAAATCATTAATACATGGAGATATGTGGTTGTGCCTACCTTTTCTGAAATCGACAATGATCTCTTTAATTCTTCCTATGTTTAGAACAAGGCAGTTTTTGTTGCACCAGTTCTTCAAACCCTCTACTTCCTTGGGGTAAGCACTCTCAATACTCAACACAGGTACTGATATTCCATCAATGCCTGTAACTTTTCAATTTGGCAATGACCAGAATGCTGATATAATTAAAGTGTTAGTAGTAGAGGTTCTTATACGGAATATCTTTAAAGCAGAGGTTCTCAACCTGTGGTCCATGAACCCTGGGGGGGGGGGTGTCCATGAAGTCTTGAAGAAATGTTATGATTTAAATCTTAAGTCTTGAGGGGGTCTATGGGTCCATGGTTACAAAAGGTATTTAAAGGGGGTCAGTAGTAAAAAAAAAAAAAAGTTGAGAAGCACTGTTTTAAAGTATTTTGGATGTTGACATTTCTAACAATTAACAATTATCCAGTGGAACAACCTGCCTCCAGAAGCGGTGAATGCTCCAACACTGGTCGTTTTTAAGAAGAGACTGGACAGCCATTTGTCCGAAATGGTATAGGGTTACCTGCCTGAGCAGGGGGGTTGTACTTGATGACCTCCAAGGTCCCTTCCAACTTTATTATTATTATTATTATTATTATTATTATTATTATTATTATTATTATTATTATTGTTGTTGTTGTTGTTGTTGTTGTTGTTGTTGTTGTTGTTGTTGTTGTTATATTACATCCCTTTCATTTTTGATCTTTGAATTGGTTTTTATCTGTCCGTGGATAGGTTTTGGCATATAGTTGAAGCTGGAACTTCTTCTGAGGTTGGAGATACTTTGGAAGAACTCTTAGTACTCTTCATTCATCTTTCCCAGGAACACATACACAGATTTTTAAAAAGACAGACAGATACACACACACACACACACACAGAGAGAGAGAGAGAGAGAGAGAGAGAGAGAGAGAGAGAGAGAGAGAGAGAGAGAGAGAGAAGGCAATATAGTAAGACTAGAAGGAGTCAGATTACTGACTAATGCTATTAATTATTTATTATATGGTACAGATTACATGATTATTTTTTTGTATTAGCCTTATTATGTTTCTCTGAGATAGAACTATTAATTATATATTTACTGGTATAAGGATAAAAGAAGACTTATTCAAAATTAATTACAGAACATATGGTTGAAGAAAGATAATCTAGGCCTCCTTTTTTAATGTCTGTACTTATTCATTTATTCACAACAATCCTATCCCAACTCAGTCTGAAGAGATTGGGTTATTTATGTCTGTGAGAATTAATTCTTACAGAGATAAAGAGATGAGCAATCTCAAAATAATGGGGAAGTGCATGTTGGCCTATTTTTATAAATGAAGAATCCTCCCCATTTTCCAACCCTCTCTAATGTAAGAATATATGAAAACAGTTAAGAAATCTTTCTTTTGAATTAACTATATATAGGGGCTTCATTTAAAAGTGCACGCACTGTATCTTTTTCTCTAATAAGTATCACCATCCAAACTTTTAAGCTGGGATTGTTTCTTAAATTAACTGATTTCCTGGCCAAAGACCGATATTAAACATTGGAAAGTTAAATGTATGATCTCATTCACTGAATGATTGATGACTTGTTTGTACTTACCACCTATTAGTGGATTGCCTACAGACCTAGACTTTGTATGGACAAATATAATAATAATAATAATAATAATAATAATAATAATAATAATAATAATAATAATAATAATAATAATAATAATAATAATAATAATAATAATAATAACGAAGAAGAAGAAGAAGAAGAAGAAGAAGAAGAAGAAGAAGAAGAAGAAGAAGAAGAAGAAGAAGAAGAAGAAGAAGAAGAAGAAGAAGAAGAAGAAGAAGAAGAAGAAGAAGAAGAAGAAGAAGAAGAAGAAGAAGAAGAAGAAGAAGAAGAAGAAGAAGAAGAAGAAGAAGAAGAAGAAGAAGAAGAAGAAGACGACTTCCAGTGTTGGAGCATTCACAGCTTTTGGAGGCAGGTTGTTCCACTGGTTAATTGTTCTGTCAGGAAGTTTCTCCTTAGTTCTAAGTTGCTTCTCTCTTTGATTAGTTTCCATCCATTGCTTCTTGACTTGCCTTCAGGTGCTTTGGAGAATACCTTGACTCCCTCTACTTTGTGGCAACCCCTGAGATATTGGAACACTACTATCATGTCCCCCTCATCCTTCTCTTCATTAAACTAGATATACCCAATTCCAGCAACCATTCCTTGTATGTTTTAGCCTCCAGTCCCCTAATCAACTTTGTTGCTCTTCTCTATATTCTTTCTAGAATCTCAACATCTTTTTTACATCGTGGTGACCAAAACTGGATGCAGTATTCCAAGTGTGGCCTTAACAAGGCATTGTAAAGTGGTATTAACACTTCACGTGATCTTGATTCTATCCCTCTATTAATCAGCTTAGCACTGTGTTGGCTTTTTTGGCAGCTGCAGCACACTGCTGGCTCGTATTTAAGCGATTGTCCACTAGGACTCCGAGATCCCTCTCAAGTTACTAGTATTGAGCAAGGTACCTCCTATACTATACCTGTGCATTTGGTTTTTCTTGCCTAAATGTAGAACCTTGCTTTTTTCACTGTTGAATTTCATTTTGTTAGATAGCGCCCAGTGTTCAAGTCTGTCAAGATCCTTCTGTATCTTAAGCCTGTCTTCTGGAGTGTTGGCTATTCCTGCCAGCTTGGTGTCGTCTGCAAATTTGATGAGTTCCCCATCTATTCCCTCATCCAAATCATTGATGAAGATGTTGAAGAGCACTGGGCGCAGGACAGAGCCCTGGGGCACCCCACTACTCACTTCCCTCCATGTAGATGCAGTTCCATTGAGAACCACACGCTGAGTATGGCTGGTCAGCCAGCTACGAATTCATCTGGTGGTGATGCTGTCTAACCCACATTTTTCTATGTTATCAAGTAGTAGGTTGTGATTTACTTTATGAAATGCCTTACTGAAGTCCAAATAAATTATGAATAATGAAATATGACACTTATTTATCACAAAATAGAGTAGGTTAAAACATGATAGTTATATAAGTGTTAGAAATATATATATATACTCAAATAATATTTCATTAGATAAGTATATATAGAATTGTGATTATTTACTATTACAATAATACATGTTTTTTCTTTTTCTTTGCTATTTTTTCACTTTTAAGTACTTTTTATGTGTTTTTCTTATTTTTGACAATGTACGTATTTTTACTCTAATTATATTTGTGCTTCTTTCCTTTCCTTTTTCTGTTGCTATTTTAAAATCAGTAAAAAAAATTAACTGATTTCCTATCTTAGCTCTATGACAAACTGACAAATACAATCCTTTAAGCAATATCTATTTGTACAAATCAATTAAAATCACATAGGCATGAAAGTATATAATCAGCAAAATAGCCACCCAGCAGATAACCTCATACTTCTCAAAAAGAATTACCTTTTGCTGCCTTTTTGAAACCAAGCAATGTAGTAAGGTATTCAAGAAGGGATGCAGATTCTACTTGCAAAATATGTTTAGAACACACCGCCCAATTCATAAGACTTTTTATAACTTACAATCTGCACCTTAAATGGTACTCCGGCAATGCAGCAACACAGAATGCAAAATTTGCCAGAAAGCTTCTACTTTATTCTGTCTTGACTGAAGATTCCAATTAGTTTTCATAGGCAGCCTTAAATAAAATTTGTTATACTGATCCAAGTTTATGGTGATAAATTGAGTAATTGAGTAACAATTACTAAGTATTTGTTCTCCAGAAATGCTCCAAGCAACTAGTGCATGAACTTAAGTTGGACAAGGACCCCACCCACAGCTAGGGTCTATACTTCTTGATGAATTGGAAACCATGCAGGTACAGTACTTCTGCTTTAGAGGGACTGTGACCCCACCTAGAGTATTTGTAGAGCAAGTAGTAAGCCAGATTATTTTTGATCAACACTAATTCCATCTTGCGAGGTTTCAGCCAGTTTGTTTCCTTCTACCTAATCCCTACACAGTCTTTCATCCCAGCCTAACTATGACCTTTCCTACCATTTTTAGAAAGATGTTGAATAACATGTGGAAGACAACTGTGCCCAGTGGTGCACTTCAAAATAATGGCCAAGAGTTGTATCTCTGAAACCCCACCAAAACTCTCTGAAATAGTACCATCCATCCACAGCCCCCATAGATGGTCCAGAATAATATCATCGTTGATAGTTCCTCTTTTCCTTTTTCCCCCTTCCTCTCAGGAAATACTTTTGGTTTTATAGCCTGCGGGGGGGAAAATGAAATCCAAACTCTTTGGAAAGAATGACAATAGCTCAGTCTAGTTAACAAAAACGGACAATTTCCATCTACATAGGCCTAGCCAATAATTCAGAAAATTGTCTGGCAACTGACCCATCTTTCTAATGTGTAGTTGATTGATAAATCATGGACTAGTTTTCATCAGTTATGTTTTAGTATTAAACAGATTAAATGAAAGATAATGCTTTGGGAAATAATAGATGAATTCTATCTCTTCCAGTCTCTTAGAATAGGATCAGCATACCAGATGCTTAAGGAGACCCTATACATCAGGGGTGTCTAACTGCCAGCTCACAGGCTGGTTTCATCATACCACAGCCGTGCCCACCCCATTGCCGGCAATGCAAAAAGAGTCACGATACGTCGCGACACGTCACGTGACATGGCGAGTTTGACAACCGTGCTATACATCATGCCCACAATTAAGAATTTGTTGCAGGAAGAAATAAAGGAATCTTCAAATAAGTTCTTGCCTCCACTTACTTGCCACTTACAGGGTCTTTGCATTTTATACTGTATTACCTTATTGCAGTTGTGTACTAGAGCCAGCTTTTTCTTTAAAGCTTAACCTGAAGGCTAGCAATATGATAAGTGATAATTAAACATCTGTAACATAAGCAATTCAAAATATGCAGATTAGCATATTATTATGCAAGTTATTAAAAGGAGCCTTCCCAAAATGGTTTTTGTTCCACTATCTAATTCACCATCAGTAAATATTCATATATGAAACATTGTGGCTATGTATGAAATATGCATGGATCATCCCTGAAGACAAATGCTTTCTGCATTCAAAGGTCCCTGGTGAAGCCTTGTTAATAAGGCTAATGCCCTCATTCAGCTAGACAGTCAGCAGGTACTGCAAAGTAAATAAAAACATCCCTACATAGCTAATGCCTCTTTTATTATCAGTTATGAACTAGACTTGTTTTATCAAGCACCATTGATGTCTCTCTCCATTTATATTGCCACTAAGACGGCAATGTTAATTACATTTCAGTCAGATACATGTCAGCCCAGTATGTAGAATATATTCAGAAACAATTGTGGGAATATACAAAGTGAACAATATATGTTACAGCTAAACTGAAAAGTTGAAAAAAAGTAGTTGAATACCATTTCCATACATCCAAAGGATGATCCAAAAGATCATGGGTTGTCTAATATTGATTTAAAGCAGTGGTTCTCAACCTTTTTAATGCCGCGACCCCAACCGGTCGTAAGTCGAGGACTAAACCGGTCGTAAGTCGAGGACTAAACCGGTCGTAAGTCGAGGACTAAACCGGTCGTAAGTCGAGGACTACCCAACCGGTCATAAGTCAAGGACTTTCCCTGTCCGGGAGCGCCGCGCATGCATGGTTCCGCCCCCTGCGCCGGCCGAGGCGTAGCTGGCAAGCGGCAGAGACAGAGCAGGCCGACCACCAGCTGGCCCAGCCCAAGGGAGGTAAGGCACCCGCCGGAAAAGGGGAAAAAATGGCGGACAAAAAAAATGGCGGACAAAAAAAATGGCAGACAACCTTGCTTGGCGACCCCCATGAAATGGTCGATCGACCCCAAATGGGGTCCCGACCCACAGGTTGAGAACCACTGATTTAAAGGGAAAGAAAAGAAGCCAGGTGAAAAACATATTGCCCTCTAGAGGAGGTTCACAGAACTTCCCTTTTTAGGGTGCTTTATGTCAGAGGTCCAGGGACCGGTTCCAGGGACTGGTTCCGTGGAGAGAGGTTTTTCCACGGACCGGAGAGTGTGTGATTTTGTGTGCTGCCTGCATCTCATAGATGGGGCTTTGCTTGTTTGTGCGGACTAGTTGCTAGCATGCCGCGGCCCAGTACTGGTCCACAGACTGGAGGTTGGGAACCTCTGCTTTATGTGGAGGAGAAAAGCAATCCAGCCTGACTGCCAATAGAATATGGATCAGGAACAAATTTTCTAAGGTAGAAATACTCATATTTTATCCAATACTATTATCGAAAATTAAAATGTTCAAAAATTGTTTTCATTTTAATTTCAATTATATATAGTTTTAGAGGTCATCTACTGATTATCATGGATTTTGCATTCTTATAGCAAGCCTGAACTAGATGTATTGTATATGTACTGTACAGTCTGCTTAAAAAGTAACCTGGAAAGTGATAGTAGGTCCCAAGGCTTCAGTGTCATTTATCATGGTATCCTTTTGAGTAGTTTATCCTGGTGGTTCTTCTTTACAGTAGATATGCCTCCTTGATTACTATTTCCAAGGGAGGATTCAAGGATTATTGTTCTACACCTGTATAGATGTGCTTTGCCAGGAGTTGAGCCTTATTTGGCACATGAGGCTGGCCCATGCAGTTGCATAATCTCATCTCTCTCAGTGCTTTCTCCAAGTGAAATGCCTGCAAGCTTGATCAGAACATCTCAGACTATGATTATTTTTATGGCAATGGAAGATGATTTCAAGTGTTGTGAATTACCAACCAGTATTGTGAAACAGTTTGCTACAGTTTTATTATTTTATTTTTATTTACATTTTTATAATTTTAAAACACTAAATATTTTCAAAGCTTCATTATCTATTTGTTACTTAACTGATATGTATAGCATAATTAATTTTAACTGACCAATTATTGAGCAGTTTAAAAGTTTAACAAAGAAACAAGTTATTAGTTTTTTCTAGCAGAATTTTAGAGTTATATACAGTTAGAAATATACAGTTAGAAAATAGGTATGGATGAGTAATGCAAATACATCATTAACATTGGTAGGCAAAATAATAATTTCTATATTATATTTTCAGGTCAGGTTCAGGAATTAGTATTGAAACAGAAATTCTGCATCCACCTAGTACAAAATTAAGATTTTTCCCAATATCTGTCATCAAGTAACTAGTTGATGACAGATATTGGTTCAAAAACATCAGGAAGCAGTATTGCTATTGTAGTGATAGCTATTTGACAGTCTTGTCATTTTCTATAAAAGTAATCCAACAGTGGCCATTATTTCATTTTAGGATTGGGAATTTTAAGTTCTCTTGCAAATTCCATGCAAATCAAGTTTGATGTGTGATTGTGGCAAAACTTTATGTTGTATGTCTCCCTTATCTATGGTGCTGCTTCTCTGCTTCTGAGTCTGATTGTTTTCCCTTAAAATTAGCGGCTACTTTCTCTCTATTCTGGCAAACCATTCAAAGGCATCGCTAGGGATCTTTAAGTAAAGAGATATATGAGCAGGGCTTGTTTAATTGTCACCCATTTTTTGTTTTAAAATAGTAGCTTATTCTTGGACTATTACAAAAAACCTATCATTACAAACTCTTGCTAAACATTCTATTGTTTAAATGACAAATAAGAGCAAGTATACATATTGATAGGAATGGATATGCATTTTACATCAAGGGAAATTACAGGAAATGGAGAGGGTTTTCCAAAAATGGCCAAAGTAGAACGGTTGAAAAGATTTATTACCCTCATTTTTTAAACTTTTTAACAAGATGGCTAATTTTTCCACCTCAGAGAAAACAAATGTTTATTCTGCTATACTAGCCTTCTAAAAATTTAGTTTAATGCAAATGCTACAAGCTTAATTTATTGAGATCTAACTTAATTTGCTGTTTGGACAAATAAATCTCAAGGTCAGATAGTGGATGGACAGTTGAATCTAGACATTGGAAATTAAGATCTTTCTCAACCTTAAAGTCAGATGGTGGCCTTGTGCAATTATTATATTTTCAGGAATGTGTGGACTTTAAACACCAATATTATAAACATTAACCTAGATGTGGGTAAACTGGCCTAACCAAGATTGCTGATAATATAAAATTAAGATCTTATCTTCTTTGAGTTGATTTTTATTCCTGATTGATTAATGGATATGCCTATGTAGTTTTCTTGACAATAATATGGAAGAAATTCCCTCTGTGTTTTTCAGGAGCTTTTTAAAACTTCCCAATCTAGTTTATAACCTTATATTGCATGAGAGTTTGCCATCCAAATATTCTCACCGTTTAATTTATCTGCCTACACTAAGTTAGCCACTGAAGTGAAATTTAGAATAATTGAGATGTCACCCCTTTGGGTGTCATTTACTGACCTTCAGAGTACCTTCTCCCTGAAGGACTCCTAATATTCAGGTACAGGCCTTTTATTCTTTCAGAATTTTAGACAGTGATAAGCATTAATCTTTAGCCCTCTTAATTTACTTTTATTATCCAGAGTGCTTTTATCCTCCACCATCCTCCTTTTATCTCATCATATTTTTAGACATTTTGTAATATTATAAAACATCATAGGATATTCTTTTATCTTTTTCAAATATTTTGTAAGTTATTCTTGGAATACCAATTGGCTATTGAAAAGGAAAAGTATAAATAAATAAAGACTGGGGCAGGGGAAGAAAGCTGGGAATGTAAAGTCTTTGTGAATAATTAAAAAAACCTCATATTTTGATAGAAATCTATGTAATATGAACTAGGAATAAAAATGTTCTGAATAAAAAGATTCCCAATATATGGCTTTAGGTCATTCTCTGTAAAGTGAACAGATATCTCTCCATGGAATACTTAATGAAACCAGCTGAAGAAAATGAGACTTAAAATGCTGACTGCTGTCACTCTTATAAAAAAAAAATTCTTGGTATAAGCTTACTAGTTGGAATAAAGATTTGTCTATTCATATTGTTTTCAGTCATAAAAACATCCAATTCATTCTGTCTTTTCTTACTCAAAACTTTTATTTTGTTCAATGGACCTTTCTTCATAGTAACTGAACATAGGCTTCCAGTTTACTGAACACAATGGGACTTATTTTAGAACATCCTATATCAGTGGTGGCGAACCTATGGCACGGGTGCCAGAGGCGGCACTCAGAGCCCTCTCTGTGGGCACATGCACCGTCACCCCAGTCCTAGGCCTTCAGCTGGGTTTTATAAAACCTTTTCGCTTTAGGCCTCCGCCGCTGTGTGCAAAAAAAAAAGGTTCAGTCAATCAGTCAATTTCAACTTCCTGCGGGGAAAAAAACGATCTTGCAAAGTTGGAATTGATTGATTGAACTTTTTAGTCCCACCAAGTCTGCCGTTACCACTGCAGCCACGCCCACCCAATGGGCCATACCCACCCAATGGGGCACACCTAACCAGCACTCGATGATGCATAAGTGGGTTTTGGGTTGCAGTTTGGGCACTCGGTCTCTAAAAGGTTCGCCATCACTGTCCTATATGATTATCCTAGCAACAGAGTGCATACTTTCCTTCCTGTTTTTGTGTTGATTGGTGATTGCAAAACGTACAGTTGTGTTTTGATTGGAGGCAAAGATAGAACCCAGGGCACAGCAGGATAATTTAGATGATTTTTTACAGATCTGAGGCAAAGTAGAAAATTTCAATGTTATTTTCCCATTTTGAACCCCTCTGGCTCTGATTTGTCAAATTGGGAGGCTCTACCTAAGCCTATTCAAAATGGTAGAGGGGAATTTAAGAACCTTTTGACACTCCTTTGCATAACAACCTGGTAGGAAAATGAAATATTAGAACTATATTCCTTTGCAAGTAGATTCACTGATATTTGGACAGGTAGCAGGATCACTGTTGGGTAATGGAAGGGCAGGATGGATTAGGTATTGAGCAAATTAATTCACTGAAGTTTAAAATGAGTTCGGGTTTATTATGAAAGTGGTTTGAAAATGTAGTTGCTAGAAAGGGAAAGGGAAAGGGGAAAGGGATGGTTATGATAACACATGACAGAAACAAGGATTGCAATTTGGCTTGGGAAATATCAGAATTTCCATTTCCCGAAGAAATTATTGGCTGAACTTGAAGATGGAGCTTTGGAGCGAAATAGCAATTTCAGTTCCTTAAATGACCATTTCTCTCTCAAGATCTAAAGTACAGTGTAATGGCCTTTGTACTTTTAGTTTGAACTTATCTATGTAGAATTCTCTAGAAAAATTCTGGGCAATTGGATGCTTATAATGAAAAGATTAAAAAAAAAATCTACAAGGCAATAGCTGTGTATCAAACATATTCTGAAACCCCATAGCAAGAAAACATCTGTACTCATCAAAGGAATGAGATTTTAGTTTAGTTTTTTCTGTTTGTTTAGAGTACAAGATGAATCCTCCCAGAAATTCTTGATAAATTGGGGAAACGAGAATGAGGCAGGAGTCAGACAATTCAGTTTCTAGGGCACACAATCTGATCTTCAGTCTCTTCACAGCTATAATAGAAACCTGAATAGAAATTACCCCTTTTTGTTTTCCTTCCTGTGGTTAAGTACTCTGAAATTAGTAAAAGTCCAACAATCACAGAGGTGCAACTGTGGCTTTGCATTTTCTGCCATGGGCTTGTTTGGTGTGTGATTAGCTTTTTTTTTTCTCTCCTTCGATGCTCCAATTCTTGTATGCATTGCCTCTTGCAATATGATATTATTTGAATCAGGATATTCAATTTTACTGTTTATACATCTGTAGAAAATAAAAATTGTTTTATAGAATGTTGTTGAAATGTTTAACGTTATTGAAATATGTTCCAGCTGTGTGGATCTCTGTTTCCTGTAAGCCCCTTAATTTCAA
>NW_015393529.1:10697-14195 GCF_001527695.2 Protobothrops mucrosquamatus | reverse complement strand
AGAGAGAGAGAGAAAGAAAGAATAGAATAGAATAGAATTGAAAATATGGAATGGAATGGATTAGAATAGAACAGAACAGGAGAGAGAGAGAGAGAGAGAAGAACAGAGAAAGAATAGAATAGAATTGAAAATATGGAATGGAATGGAATAGAAGAGAGAGAGAGAGAGAGAGAGAGTAGAATAGAATTGAAAATATGGAATGGAATAGAATAGAAGAGAAGAGAGAGAGAGAAAGAAAGAATAGAATAGAATTGAAAATATGGAATGGAATGGAATAGAACAGAACAGAACAGAAGAAAGAGAGAGAGAGAGAACAGAGAAATAATAGAATAGAATTGAAAATATGGAATGGAATAGAACAGAACAGAAGAGAGAGAGAGAGAAAGAGAGAGAGAGAGAGAGTAGAATAGAATAGAATTGAAAATATGGAATGGAATGGAGTAGAATAGAACAGAACAGAACAGAAGAGAGAGAGAGAGAGAGAGAGAGAGAGAGAGAGAGAGAGAGAGAGAGAGAGAAGAATAGAAAAAGAATAGAATAGAATTGAAAATATGGAATGGAATAGAATAGAATAGAACAGAACAGAATAGGAGAGAGAGAGAGAGAGAGAGAGAGAGAAAACTGTGCTAGCTCAGCAGTCTTGGAAAAGGTGCAATGAGAGAGGGATTCCCTTGGAGACACAGTGCTTAAGGGGAAATGTAGCTTCTCCCCCTCTTTGCAAGCCAGGCTTGCAAACTTGGAGAGCTGCAGAAAAAAGGAGGAACACACCGACACCTCCCCCCAAAATAAATCACAAAAAGCAGGCAGGATGTTGCCGAAACACGGGGCACCTGGAGCATCAAAACAGAAGCAAAAAAAAAAACAAACCTCCGGTTGAAGCGCAACGGAGCCCGGTGGTCTTAGAAAAGGCGCAGACGAGAGAGAGGATCCCTTGGAGACGCAGGGCTTAAGATGAAAGGTAGCTCCTCCCTGCCCCTATTTGCACCCTGACAAAAAGACACCCTCACACACACACACACACACAAACCTTGGGAGGGTCCTCCTCCAATGAGGCTTTGAGGGAAGGTCCCGGTTTCAAGCTCGTCTTGCAAACTTGGAGAGCTGCATGAAGGGCGTGCAAGATCAGCTGGGGTGCCGGGAGGGGGAGAGGAGGAAAGTGAGGAAGAAGAGGAAGAGGAGGAGGAAGAAGAAGTAGCAGGAGGAGGATTAGCCAGTTGCAAGGGCAGCTGCTGGAGGACCTTTGCAGTGAGCAAAACAGTTGCTGCCCAGCCACGCTCTCACACCTGCCCAGACCCCTCCAATCTCACCTCATGCCCGGAGGTGGAAGACATGCCTTCAGCACACCTCCAGCTGTGCGGCCTGGTTCCTAACTGGCCAGGGTCCGGTACCAGTCTGCGGATCAGGGATTGGGGACCCCTGATCTAGTCCAACCCCCTGCTGAGGCTGGAAACCCTATACCATTTCAGACAAATGGCTGTCTAGTCTCTTCTTAAAAACTTCCAATGTTGGAGCATTCACAGCTTCTGGAGGCAGGTTGTTCCACTGGTTAATTGTTCTCACTGTCAGGAAGTTTCTCCTTAGTTCTAGGTTGCTTCTCTCTTTGGTTAGTTTCCACCCGTTGCTTCTTGTCCTGCTTTCTGGTGCTTTGGAGAATAGCTTGACTCCCTCTTCTTTGGGGCAGCCCCTGAGATACTGGAACACTGCTATCCTGTTCCCCCTCGTCCTTCTCTTCATTAAACCACACATACCCAGTTCCAGCAACCGTTCTTTGGGTGTTTTAGCCTCCAGTCTCCTGATCATCTTTGTGGACTTTGATAAACCTCCAGGTGGCCTCAACGACCCTCTAAAAGGAGGCAAATGACCGGCTGTCTGCAAGGAGTATAAATCCTTCCATTCCCCCACCATCCAGTCAGAGCTGAAGAAGCTTCTGTGGATGAGAAGTGAAATGGCTTCAAAGAAAAACAAGAAGAGTCCAGTTGCCTTCTGAAAAAGCACCTTTGGGACAACCAGGACCTGGATGACTGAGGACCTCCATAGACATTTAGCTATTCACTTCGGGATGGGCACCCTTCACATAGTGTGGGGGGTATGAATGGATTTCCAGAAAACGTTGCAGACTAGAGGAACAGGGCAGAAAACATCCTGCAGCTAAGAAGGCACCACTCAGGTGACCCTGAGGACACAGGTAAACCTCCAAGTGGCCTCAACGACTCTCTAAAAGAAGGCAAATGACCAGCTGTCTGCAAGGAGTATAAATCCTTCCATTCCCCACCATCCAGTCAGAACTGAAGAAGCTTCTTGGATGAGAAGCGAAACATCGTCAAAAGAAAAACAAGAAGGACGAGAGGGGACATGATAGCAGTGTTTCAATATCTCAGGGGTTGCCATAAAGAAGAGGGAGTCAAGCTATTTTCCAAAGCGCCTGGAGGCAGGACAAGAAGCAACGGGTGGAAACTAATCAAGGAGAGAAGCAATCTAGAACTAAGGAGAAACTTCTTGACAGTGAGAACAATTAACCAGTGGAACAACCTGCCTCCAGAAGCGGTGAATGCTCCAACACTGGAAGTTTTTAAGAAGAGACTGGACATCCATTTGTCCGAAATGGTATAGGGTTTCCTGCCTGAGCAGGGGGTTGGACTAGATGACCTTCAAGGTCCCTTCCAACTTTACTATTATTATTATTATTATAAGGTCCAGTTGCCTCCTGAAAAAGCCGCTTTGGGACCACCAGGACCTGGAATGACTGAAAACCTCCACAGACATCTTTCTGGGGTTGTATAATCCTATTTTTAAATGCAACCACCCATACCTATAAGATTCACCTTTCTTACTCTTACGTTCCAAGGACTGGACAGCCCAAAAGGATTTGACACAGTTTTCACGCCCAAATGAATTCATGCATTTTTTTTTTAAGTGGCCTGTTTAAGTGAGTTGTATAAACTGGAAAGTGTGAAGTTAAGCAAGGACACTTTGAGGCAACTGTGATTCATCTCCTCCTCCACCAAAGTGTTCAGGATGGTGGGTGTAGACGTAACAATGTCATTAGGATGATGGGCGTAGACCAAACAACGTCGTTGGGTTCCAAAACTACCAATTAGGAGGTCAGCCATGTGATTCTTTTCTTCCTCTTTTGTGGATTTCATAGAACCACGATAAAAGTCTAGGGTGGGGACCATGGGAGGTCTTCTAGCCCAACCCCCCTTGCCCAAAGCAGGAATTCTTAGACAATCCTAAACAAAGGGCTTTCTAATCCTTCCTTGAGGATCTCCAACAATGAAGCCACCACAACTCAAGGGGACAGAAACATATTGATAGAAGAAAATTGTTGTCACTTTGTGTGCTCTCTGAGCTTGGTGGTTTTCTGGCAGAAGTTTCATTACCAAGCTAGATAACATCATTGTTCTAGAAGGAAGTGGGGTTTGCAGAGAGGAGGAGGAGGAGGAGGAGGAGGAGGAGGAGGAGGAGGAAGACTGTGGGGTCCTGGGTGCTCTCTGAGCT
>NW_015393529.1:0-9400 GCF_001527695.2 Protobothrops mucrosquamatus | reverse complement strand
CAATTATAAAGGCAAACAGCTAAACTGTGAACTTTCTACTACTTGGCAAAGAGAAGTAAAGGCGCTTTATTTTTTCTTATTTAAAATAACGAAGATTCCTTCTGATCTTCTGCCAAGATTTCTTTCTAGTAATTATCGGGTTAACATTTTGTCAGCCCTGCCAAATGAAGCGTTCCAAGTCAGGCCAAAGATTCATGTCGTGCAGTACAGGTAGTCCTTGATTTACGACTACAACTGAGCACAGATTTGGGGTTGCTAAGGGAGGAAATTTGTTTAGTGAGTTTTGCCCCATTTTTTCCACCCTGAAAGTCAAGTTTGTGGCAGGTTGAACATTGTTTTTGCTGATGACCAAAAGACTTCCATAGACGTTTTCCTGGCAGTATTTTAAATCTGGTTTGCTACTGCGGCTTTGGGGGATTTTTCGGGACTTTCTGATCTGGTCTAAAGTCTTGGGGTTTTCTGGCCATCTGAATCCTGGCCAGAGAGAAACCGTGATTCAGGGTAACCCTGAGGACACAGATAAATTCTCCTTTCTTCGTGCAGATAAACCCTCAAGTGGCCTCAAGGGCTCTCAGGGAGAGTGAGAATGACCAGATGACGGCAAAGAATATAAATCCTTCCATTCCCCACCATTTGGTCAGAACCGAGGAAGCTTCTTGGCTGAGAAGCGAAACTTTTTCAAAGAAAAAGAAAACACACCCAAGAAAGTTTTGCCTTTTGAAAAACACCTTTGGGATGAGCAGTCCATGCAAATCCCTGATCTCTGATTCAAATGTGGGGTGACAGATAATTCCCTGAATGAATAATGGTTAATTAATGGTTAAGGATGGTTAATTAATTCTGTAATTGCTTAGTACCTAGTATCAACCCTGTTAACTCTCAAGTCTCTGTTTTCCACTATGTATTCTAAATGGACTATGATATATATGTGTGTGTGTGTGTGTGTGTGTGTGTGTGTGTATACACACATACATACATATATACATACATACATATACACACACACACATATACATCTATCTATCTATCTATCTATCTATCTATCTATCTATCTATCTATCTATCTATCTATCTATCTATCTATCTATCTATCTATCTATCTATCTATCTATCTATCTATCTATCTATCGTGTTTTTCCGGTGAAGCCGATCTATCAGAACACCCGGTCTACAAAGCAATCTACTTATTGCTTTTAGCCCCAATCTGACAGAAGTGAGGAGAGCCTGTGGTTAATATAGCTGCCTAACATGCAAGCAGGTTCAAAACTCAGAAGGGTATGGCTAGCTGATGAGAGCTAAATAGCTTGAAATAACTATACTAGTCTACCTTTAACTCTTTGTCATCAAAATCTAAATTTAATACAAAATATGTATGTGTGTGTGTGTGTGTGTGTATGTGTGTGTGAATGAATATATATGGTGGCTGAGGAATTCTGGGAGCTGAAGTCCACAAGTCTTAAAATCGCCAAGTTTGAAGACCCCTGCTCTAGGGTAGCGTTTCTCAACCTTGCCAACTTTAACATATGTGGACTTGCTGGCTAGGGAATTCTGGGAGTCGAAGTCCACATATCTTAAAATTGTAAGGTTGAGAAAGACTGCTCTAGAGGCAACACGTGAGCCTTTAAGATCAAGAGCCCTTGATAGATGAGTTCTTAATGAATGAATCCCACAATGGGAGACAGGCAACAATAATTAGACTATCAAAAGAACACACTCAAGCACAAGTCAGAGTACATTTCACAACAGGCCTCTCAAACACAAAGCCCCAAAGAAGGTATAAAAACCCACCCACTCTCCATTGCATTTTGTCAGCTGTCACAGAACTGCATGCTGTGGCCGGTTCTGCTCATCAATCAACAAGAACCTTCTTTTCTAAACAGCCTCCATTTTATTTCCAGTGTCTTACTCCCGGCTTAGAACTGGACCTGATTTTTCTTTCACCGTGACCTGGATGGTTGAGAATCTCCATAGAGACTTGACTTTTTCTCTTTTGCCAGGTGACGGATGCCATAATGATGGGCCAGAACCAGGTTTTGACACAGACACACCCTTTTTAGACACCCCTCTTGGTTGTGTCCTCTATTTTTAGTTTCGTTTTCACAGCCACTTAAATATATTTTCACAACATGGAAACCTTGCTAGAGCCAAACAACTGATGCCAAGCATAGCTTCCCTGGGAGTTTCCAGCGTGGAACATGGTTTCAGATTCTTGGTATGACACAATACTCAGGAAGATATGCGTTCTCCATGTGCTTCTCTTGCACAACATTTTCAGCTGTGAAGTGACGTCCTGGCCTATTAATCTGCTAGCAATCTACAGTATCAAGGAACTTTTGCAAGTGACCCATGGATTAATTTCAAGTAGAACTAGTTTATCAGTAATAGAGAGTAGTGTAGAGAGGAGAAAATGATATTATTAGGGGACTGGAAACAAAACCATATCATGAACAGTTAAGGGAAGTAGGTACGTATAATCTAATGAAGAGAAGGACCAGGGGTGACATGATAACAATCTTCCAATACATGTGGGGCTCCCTCAGAGAAGAGGCAGAGGGTCAACCTATTCTCCAAAGCACCTGAGGACAGGACAAGAAGTAACAGATGGAGGGATCCCACCTAGAATTTGGAGAAATTTCCTGATAGAACAATTAATCAGCAGCGCAGCTTCCCTCCAGAAGTTGGGGGTGCTCCATCACTGGAGGATTTAAGAAGAGACTGGACAGCCATTTGTCCAGAATGGTATAAGGTCTTCTGCTCAAGCAGAGGGTTGCAGGCACAGGAGGTGTTTGCAGATGACCACAGGAACGTGATGGCCAGCGTTGGAGGTAAGTTTTGAGTGTCTACGTGTAGCCTTAAAACCATCAGTCAAATTCTTCATGTAAAGAAAGGACCAGTCACAACTCGTCAACAAACAGGAACCTTTAGATAAGGCAATGATACTACCCGTGGTTTGCACATTGTAAACACCTAAGTTGTACATTAGAACACCTTGATGTTCTGGGTGAAAAGGATTAAAATCTACTGAGAACAATGGATGATGAAGTCAAAATTAGTTGGATCTTGCAGGAGTAAGTCCGGATTTCAGCTCTGGATGTTGATTTGGGTCAAACTGCAAATGGAGAAGTGTGGGATTAACTGAAAATATGATCAGCTGGCCACAAAGACAAGCTAATTACTAATTCAACTTCATTCTATTATAAAGCGGTATTCTAGTCCAACTCCCAGCAGGAAACTCCATATCAGAGGTCTCCAACCTTTCCGGGCTCGTGGCCGGGAGGGAAGGAGAGCAGCTTCCAAATTCACGTGCGTGTGCACACACATGCAAACAAGGCCGTGCACACCGGTGTGGCTTTAGCAGCCCCGTTTGTGCATGCGCAAATGGCCCATACACACCTGCCCTACGCTAGCAGCATGTGCAAATGAGGCTACACAACCCACTGGGCACTAGGGGCCCCATTTGTGCCCATGCGCATGCGCAAATGGGGACACCGGAACTAGCATGAGTGGGGAGAGTGCGCGCACCAGCCAGCCATTTCCGAATTTTCACGGTTCACTGACCAAGAGACTGTAGTGGGCCGTGACACATAGGTTGAGGACCCCTGCCCTATACCATTTTCAGGCAAAATTCAGCCATAATCTTCTATCTCCTGGTCAAGCATATCCTTTTGAGTGGAGACAAAGAAGATCTGAGTTTGTTTCTCCATCCAACTCTGTGTTATTTCTCTGGACAATTATGTACTTGTAGGCAGAGCAAGAATTTAAATGCCTGGGACTTCTTGCTAGGAGATTAGGCGTTCCACACTGGATTTTGGGATCCTCCCTCGCTGATCTGCATTGCTCTGCCCTGCAGTCCGTCATGAATGGCAATTTAGGCAACCCACACCACCACAACAACATCAACAACAAAAGGGCAACACCTCCAAGGTATAAATAGAACCTGCACTTAAGCAGGAGCTTCTGCTGAAGGTCTGGAGAACTTTGCAATCATGAAAGCTCTGCTCGTGGCCTCCTTGCTGGCTGTCCTTTGCACCGAAAAAGGTAGGGCAATTTTTACAATCCCTTTACCAAATGAACAGAATGTTATTAATTAAATGTTAACGGGTTTTATTAAGTAAAAAAATAATAATGATGGGGCGAGTTCTTCAAGGCTTTTGGTCTGAAGATGTCCAGGGTGACCTAAAAGGAAAACAATGCTCAGAGTTATGCATTTCAGGTGGGTGGCCGTATAATCAAATAAATAAATCAAAAATAAATAAATAACAATAAATAAGATGGCGACGTCAAAGGTCCTTCTATGTTTTCACCGCGGTTCCATTCTGGGTCAGCCAACAAACTGGATAGCTCTTCTTTGGCTCCATAAATTCTCTTCTCCGGCTGTTTATCCTTCTCTATTTCATATGGCCTTGTGAGGTAGACTTCACCTGAAACTGGAAGCTCCAGCGAGACAGTGAATTCTATCACACAACGATCCATGTCTGTGAGAAAGTGTACATTCTGTTGTCAATCTTGGATACGGTGATGTAGGATTTAAGGTCATTTATTCATGTATTTATTTAATACTCTTTTAGGCTGCCCAGCTCCAAATGACTCGAGGCAGCTTGCGTTAAGAAAAGAAAAGAAGAACAATTAAAATAAATATGACAAATCAGAGATGCCTGTTTATTTATTTACTGTTCAATAGCCGGAAGGTGAATAAGATTCAATGTCAAAGAACAGAAATACAAAAAGAAAAAAAAAAGTCTGGATAGCATCAGCATAATAATAGTAACAACAACAGCTTATCCTGTGATCATCAGACATCTGCCTATCCCAGATCCTTGGGATGGACTTCATAGGTGAATATCCAGTCTAAACATCTGGCTGGTTGTGCAACCAACAACAACAACAACAACAACCCGGACTTAACAATTGTCGATAAGAATGACAAAAAAGTCTGGAGACAGCAGAATAGAAAAGAAAGAATGGGAGAAAATAACAAAATACAAAGACCTACAAATAGAAATAGAACGACTGTGGCAAAGGCAAGCAAGGGTAGTACCAATAGTAATAGGTGCCTTGGGTGCAATCCCAAAACAACTGGAGCAGTAGAATAGAATAGAATAGAATAGAATAGAATAGAATAGAATAGAATAGAATAGAATAGAAGGGACCTTGGAGGTCTTCTAGTCTAGCTCCCTGCTCAAGCAGGAGAACCTATACTGTCTCAGACAGGTGAATGTCCAGTCTCTTCTTAAAAATCTCAGTTTCCAACCATTGTTTCTTGTCCTTCCCTCTGGTGCTCTGGTGAACAACCTGGCCCCCTCTTCCTCGTGCAGCCTCTCAAATACTGGAACGCTGCTATCATGTCTCCCCTATTTCTTCTTTTCTTTAGACTAGCCAAACCCAAGTCCCGCAGCCGTTCTTCGTATGTTTTAGCCTCCAGGCCTTGGATCATCTTAGTTGCTCTTCTCTGATTTTTTCCCCAAACTCTCAATATCTTTTTTGTGACTAAAATTGGCTGCAGTATTCCAGGTGTTGTCTTACTAGGGCTTTATAAAGCGGTACTAATACTTTGCGGCATGATCTTGATTCTATGCCTCTGTTTATGCAACCCAGGATTGTGTTACCTTTTTTGGCTGCTGCTGCACACGGCTGGATCATAGTCAAGTGTTTGTCCACTAGGACTCCAAGGTCCCTCTCACAGTTACTCTTTTTAAGCCAGGTCTCGCCCAATCTGTATTTGTGCCTTTGGTTTTTCCTGCCTAAATGTAAAACTTTGCTTTTCTCCACAATGACACTCATTTTGTTGGATATCACCATCAGTCAATTGCAACAGGCAGCTTGACTTGGAACAGCTTCCCCATTTTTCCCCCCCATGTATCCCCAATTAGCTAGAAGTGCGGGCTCCCTCTCCAGCTCTCCAGCCCGCCAATTCTTTATCAGCTCTGGGCTCAATAACCTTGATTCTCATGCTAAGTTTAGTGTTGTTATGTCTAGCTGGACTCTCATTCACAGCTCCCCCCTCCCAGCATCATCTAACTCTACAAGCGAAAGGGAAAAAGATGGCTATATTTTCATCTCTTGTCAATGCAGAACATCCCATGATAGCAGTGTTGACATCAGGACTGTGGGTCCTGATGTCCTATGTTGTTCCTCTTTAAAAGATAGATCAAGTTCACCCATGTTAAAGCGGGCAACACTGGTCTATAGAAATGTTTGTGGAGATGATCAGTTATCCAGACCCTGGTTGTCTCAAATCTCCATCGCCCCCAGCATCCCGCCAGAACCGATGAAGCTTCTTGGAGGAGAAGCGAAATGTCTTCCTCAAAGAAAAAACGGTCTAGTTGCCTTTTGAGGAAAAAAAAAGAAAAAGAAAAGTACCTTTGAGACATTGGAAAGTTTTTTTAGGCAATTCCTGAGGCTCTGTCAGGGCTTCCCTGAAAGGCAGAGTTTTTTTTTAAAACAACAACAACAACAACAACACCCAGTCAGCTAATTTTTATCATTAGAGCTCTGCCTCTCAGTGGGGGGTTCCAGGTAATTTCTCATTTGTTTTTTTAAATGTAGTCAGTTCTTCCCCACTTGACTTTTCTTTCTTTCTTTCTTTCTTTCTTTCTTTCTTTCTTTCTTTCTTTCTTTCTTTCTTTCTTTCTTTCTTCTTTCTTTCTTTCTTTCTTTCTTTCTCTCTCTCTGTCTCTCTCTCTCTTTCTTTTCTCTCTCTCTCTCACTTTCTCTCTCTCTCACTTTCTTTCTTTCTCTCTCTTTCTTTCTTTCTTTCTTTCTTTCTCTCTCTCTCTCTCTTTCTTTCTCTTTCTATGATACTATTTATTTAATTTATTTATATATGTATTATTTATTTATATATTTTTTATATTTATATTTATATTTATATTTATATTTATATTTATATTTATATTTATATTTATATTTATATTTATATTTATATTTATATTTATATTATTTATATTTATATTATTTATATTTATATTTATATTTATATTTATATTTATATTTATATTTATATTATTTATATTTATATTTATATTTATATTTATATTTATATTTATATTTATATTTATATTTATATTTATATTTATATTTATATTTAGACAGGAAAAAGGGGGGAAAGACTGACTGCGGCTGGATTAGACCCTGCAAAAATGATGAGGTTGAGGGAAAGGGTGTGGAAGCTTGGCTGGGTACCCCCGCAATGAGAAAGTTGGTCCCGGGGGGGGGGGTATTCCCCGCAGGCCCCAGGAACCGGATGAGAGATCGCATGGAGGTGTGGATGATGGTGTAAAAGGGGTGGTAGAATACGGAACTGCTTATGGGGGAGAATGTGGAGTTGATGGGGAGGTAGATAAGGAATTGTTACAACAGGAAGATTGGTTGCAGGAAGGGAGCTCGAGTGCAAGTGATGGTGGGTTCAGTGGTTATGGTAAGATTGGAGGGAGAGTGTGGAGTAAGTGGCGAAGGGAGGGGGTGGGGGATGCACGAAGGGTTAAGATCGGGGGGGGGAGGAAGAAGCTGATCGAAGCTTGACAGAGAAGCCCAGCGAAGGAGAAATTGGACGGAAGCCCATCGAAGACCCCCGGAGGCTCCGTTGGGATAACGGAGGGGATGGCAGTATGGATGAAAGTGCCCTTGGGGCTAGTGGATATGGCAGCGATTGCGAGGGTAGGAGGGGGATCAATGGGAAAGTAGGTGGGATGTTAGCAGAGAAGGCAATGTTGGGTCTGTGGAAAAAAGGGGATCCGAATATGGGTGAATGTTTGAAGGGAACGATGGATGGAGGTGAATGGGGGATGCCGCACGGGCAGGAAAGACAGCTTAACCAATACGCCTTAATGGGATCATGTGCGGAAAGGGGGCCCCGGGAGGTAGGAGGACGTCCCCGCATGAAAGACGAGGGCGATGGGAGGGTGGAGGGGCGGAGCAGCCAGGATGATAGCATGGAGAGAGGCGATCCGCCAGATACGAAGATAGGAGAAAGGGGGGGAAAGACTGACTGCGACTGGATTAGACCCTGTAAAAACGATGAGGTTGAGGGAAAGGGTGTGGAAGATGAAGTGGAGGGGAGATGTAGGAAAGAACCCCAGCCAGCCCGTGATAGAGATACTCAAGGGCCACATAATGACAAACGGGAAAAGAAGGTAAAAGAGTTACATGCGAGTAAAACAAGGATACTCACAGCGCAGGAGCACACGTACCGGGGCCCGATCACGCGGTCCCGCAGCCGGATGCAGACATTTGGAAGCAGCATATAAACCCTCCCTAAAAACCGCCGTGTCAACCCTGATGATGTCGGGAGAGCCCGACGAAAGCTTGGTTGCCTTTATTTTTAAACAGTGTTTTAATTGCTTTTAAACTTTTAACTGCTTTTAAACATTTTAAACTTCTCTTGGTGGTCGTGATTATTCCGATACAACATGGACATACCCAAGAGTCGGATTTTTAACTCTATTACTAGCTATATTTATATTTGTATTTATATTTGTATTTATATTTATATTTATATTTATATTTATATTTATATTTATATTTATATTTATATTTATATTTATATTTATATTTATATTTATATTTATATTATTTATATTTATATTTATATTTATATTTATATTTATATTTATATTTATATTATTATTTATATTTATATTTATATTTATATTATTTATATTTATATTTATATTTATATTTATATTTATATTTATATTTATATTTATATTTATATTTATATTTATATTTATATTTATATTTATATTATTTATATTTATATTTATATTATTTATATTTATATTTATATTTATTTATTCATTCATTCATTCAATGGTGTGCTGCCCATTCCAGAATACTTTATGTATGTATATATGTATTTATTTATGTAGGCATTTATTTATTTATGTAGGCATTTATGTGTATGTATGTATGTATGTAAGTATGTATGTATGTATGTATGTATGTATGTATGATTACTATGATTCCCAAGAGTCGGATTTTTAGCATAATTAATTCTCATATATATATATATATAATGTATTTCAATGGGATGCTGCCCATTCCAGAATGGATCGCAGCACTCTCTCTCTCTCTCTCTCTCTCTTTCAATGGGAATGCTGCCCATTCCAGAATAGAGTCACAATACAACATTCATTCATTCATTCATTCATTCATTCATTCATTCATTCATTCATTCAATTTCTATAGCAGCCCATCCTCATGTATGATTCTGGGTGGCTTACAATTTAAAAAAGTAGATAAACTACATTTAAAACAATAAAATATTGTTTTAAATGTTTTATTTTTAAATGCTTTTTTATTTTATTTTATTTTTAAATAGTTTAAATATTTTGTTTTATTTATTTAATTATTTTATTTTATTTTAAAGCAGTAATAAAAACGAACGAAATAAAGAATTTAT
>NW_015393528.1:0-14196 GCF_001527695.2 Protobothrops mucrosquamatus | reverse complement strand
ACGAACTACCCCCCGAGATCCGGACGATTCCGGATCTCCTAACCTTCCGCCGCGCCCTCAAGACATGGCTTTTTCAACAAGCGGGCCTGACCTAGGGTGAATTTTAAATAGGGATAATTTTTAATGATTTTAAATAGTCACAGCCACTAATATTTGGATTTTAATTGGTTTTTAGAAGGGGTAATTCTGTATATTGTTTGAACATGCTGTGAGCCGCCCTGAGTCCCATGGGGAGAAGGGCGGCATATAAATTTTGTAAAATAAATAAAATAATAAATAAACATGTAAAGTGCATTTCAGAAAATTTCAGAAAATTTCTTCCTTCTATTTTTTTCTCAAAATGTCTGTATATTCCGGGGAGGGGCTATGTTAAAGCCTATCTCAGGACCAGAATTAAGGACAGTCCTTGCTCTTGACAACACAACTATAGCACTCTTTTCTTAGGGAAGTGGATTTGATATTAAATCTCATTTACCTTTTTAGGATTTCTTTTATAACTCCTGCTTTATTTAGATTTTTGACACACATTTTTTAGTATGTTTGATGTTTCTTGCTTCTTTATTAATCTTTGGTTTTACTCACCATAATGGGTTGCTTCTTTGGGAGGTCGGCCTTCAGAAGAAAGGCAGCATCCTTCACGTTATCCTTTGTGAGCTCTTCTGCTATTTCATACAGCAACTGTCTGGGTGACAAGTCTAAACATGTAAGCTATTTTTTTTTTATGTAAGATTATAGTAAGATATTCATCCATAGCACTTCGCCTACCATCTCAATTTAAGATCTGAAATTTTGGACAATGAACTTTGATGGCAAATATTTAGAAAAAGAGTCTAAATAAACAAACGATTAAAATGCTTGGAACACATTCAGAAGAGAAATAATGTAGCAATCAACGTTTTTTTAGTGAAAGTTATATTATTTGGAAAACTCACCTATAACTAGATACCTTTCCTCTGTTAGGCAGTTCTTCTTGAACAATCTCTTTAGTATAACCAAGTTTCTGGAGCAGAAAGTTACACCTAATAATGTAGAGAAGCTCTGCTATGAGAAAAGTATCATCCTTATTAATTAAGTCCTCATTGATGAGAAATTGGAAAATATCCTGGGCTGATTTCACTGTTTCCAGCTTCTTTAATGAGATGAAATCAGAACAGAGAAATTTCAGGTCTTCTACATCTTCCTTCCCTAGGTTTTCATCAATTGATAGTAGCTGCTGGCGAAATACCACATTCTCATTGTCAGCCATGAAGAAATATTTTCTGAGGAGCTAAAATCTCTAAAACAGGAGGAAAAAAAAGTAACGCTAAGCATTTAGAAGTAAGGTAGTGGAAAAAGAAAAAGTCTCCCTGGAAGATAAACACTTATAAATTCTCTCCCAACCAACCAAANCAGCAAATGATCACAGATAAGGAGAACAGATAACCTATGTTACTGCTTTTGTAATGTTTCAACTGTCATGTGTCTGACTAATGAAACACTTCAAAGAACTTTCAGGCATTGTTTAACCTAAAAAGCCTTTATTAGTGTAAAGGAGTGTCAGCACGGCATGGAGAATGCCAAGATCTGAATTTCCCTTCCTTTGCACATAACATTCCAGACATTTCCCCTCCCCTATTTTGGGGTCATGATTCACATCTTCCAATTAACCTAGAGGGCAAAGTTTCACTTCCGTTCCCGCCCTCATTCTCATCTGAATTAACTCTAAAAGTACCAGTTCTGCATATTTTGTCAAAGCAAGAATATTCAATATTAGCAGCGTTGACATCAACATTACCAAAAACTAAAACATTTTTGGTTTTGCCGTGCACACATATATACACTAAAGAAATCAAATATATCAACTGTTCCATGATCAGACTTTTCCTTCTATTTCACTGAAACGTGACATTGGCATCTGTTTGGTTAAAAGGTTATTTTCAAAGGTAACCAACACAATACATAAAATCCTGACATAATTCATCTATTGTTAAAATAGCTAAACATTAAGCAGCACTGTGGATAGGAACGCCAATCCATATTAAGGCAAGAAATCAGATAAAAGAAGGCACAATTAAAAAATTGCCCATAAAACACCTATGAAATATACCCATTGTAAGGAATAAGACTCCTGCTTCTTGATCACCACGTCATTTTAGGCAGTTCCATGTATTTATTCCAGACTTAGTTTGATTTTAATACGATTAGAAATTATCAAATTTAAAGATTAAAATACTTCCAAGGCTACCTCAAAAAATGAATAAAAGTACAAATATTCAAATAATAAATTTCTAAATAAAAGTAGTCTTTAATATGGAACAGTATTAAAAATGTAATCATAAGTCTCAGTAAAATAGTAAAATAGTCAAAGTCTTATTTGACCGCCAGTTTGGTGCAGTCTTAAAAGCTCTGGATTGAAAGCCAGGAGACCATGAGTTCTAACCCTGCTAATGCACAAAGCAGGCTGGGTGACTTTGAGGTTAGAGCTTTGCATTCTAATATTCTGTGCCTTGATTTTCCCCCATTCTAAATCTTGAGTGTCTACAAACATATAGAACACAAACTACCTATCCTTCCAAGCATGGGCCTTTATAATATAATTGATGTCTGGAGGATTGTTCAAACAGATAACAAAAATCCCAAGGATAGGGCATGACCAACAAGTTCATTCCTGCATTCTCCCTCCCCAAATTCTCATTATGTGAGAAATAAACCTTTTATACATTATTGTATTGCTAATATTACCATTTTCAACTAAGACTTAAATGGGTTGATGGCAAGATGAAATTATGGATTTTGTCTTGTTTCAAAATCATGAAACCCAAATTTCTGGACTCAGCAACTGTGTTCAGATACTTACTACTAGCAGCATTCCTGTGCATGTTTACATATTAATAAACCTCACTGAGTTCAGTACAATTTTGGCCCACGTAGCCCCAGAGATTCCTCCAGGTAGGCAGGAAATGCAGAACAGTGAAGACAGCAAACTATGAGAATTAGCCCCTAAAGCTGAATGGCCAGACATAGGAAATCTTACCTTCTAGTTTGTACTTTTGAATCTTTTTTGCCAAGTCTCTCCTGTGAATAGTCAGGAAGCAATTTTCTATTAAATCCAAATGCATGGGAGATATCAGATCTAGCTTCTCCAGGTCAGTAATAATTGCCAGAAAACTCTAGAAAAATCAGACAGAACGATTGTAAAGGAGAAGCCAAAGCACTCCTGAGAAATGACAGTTATATATTAAACTTTCAGGGAATATAAAAAGATTGGCAGTACAAAGATGAAGTGAGGAAAGCTAAGGCTCAAAATGAACTAAGGCTTGCAACAAAAGTCAAAAATAACAAAAAAAAAAGCTTCTTTCAACATGTAAAAAACAAGAAAAAAGTTAAGGAAATGATTGGTCCATTAGTGGGAGAAAGTGGTAAGAAGGTGACAAGCAACAGGAAGAAAGCAAAACTAAGCTCATTTTTTGCATCCGCATACACATACACAAAGGGAATAAAGAGTCCAACCTATCAAAATCAGTACCGTAAAAAACAGATTAGAAACACAAATTAAGATAGGCAAGAAAATGGTAAGTGAGCACCTGTCCACCCTAGAAGAGTTCAAATCACCAGGACCAGATGGACTACACCTCAAGGTTCTGAAGGAATTAGCAGATGTGATCTCAGAACCACTGAACTATATCTTTCAAAGATCCTGGAGCACTGGGGAACTACCAGAGGACTGGAAAAGAGCTGAAGTAGTTCCCATCTTCAAAAAAGGGAAAAAAATGGATCCAGGATACTACAGACCTATCAGCCTGACCTCAATACCTGAGAAGATCTTGGAAAAGATAATCAAGCAATGAATCAGCGAACACCTACAGGCAAACAAAGTCATTACCAAAAGCCAACATTGGTTTGTCAAAAACAGATCATGCCAGACAAATCATGCCAGGTGACAAAATTAGTGGACCAGAGGAATGCTGTGGATTTAATTTACTTGGACTTTAGTAATGCATTTGATATAGTAAACCACAACCTACTACTTGATAAGATAGAGAAATGTGGGTTAGACAGCATCACCACCAGATGGATTCGTAGCTGGCTGACCGGCCATACTCAGCATGTGGTCCTCAATGGAACCGCATCTACATGGAGGGAAGTGTATAGTGGGGTACCCCAGGGCTCTGTTCTGGGCCCAGTGCTCTTCAACATCTTCATCAATTATTTGGATGAGGGGATAGATGGGGAACTCATCAAATTTGTAGATGACACCAAGCTGCCAGGAATAGCCAACACTCCAGAAGATAGGCTTAAGATACAGAAGAATCTTGACAGACTTGGGCGCTATCTAACAAAATAAAGTTCAATGGTGAAAAAAGTAAGGTTCTACATTTAGGCAAGAAAAACCAAATGCACAGGTATAGTATAGGTGGTACCTTGCTCAATAGTAGCAACTGTGACAGGGATCTCGAAGTCCTAGTGGACAACCACTTAAATATGAGCCAGCAGTGTGCTGCAGCTGCCAAAAAAGCCAAAACAGTGTAGACTGCATTAACAGAGGGATAGGATCATGATCACATTAATACCACTTTATAATGCCTTGGTTATATGCCTCAGGATGCTTATTAATAGACCACATTAGCTATATGATGCCCAACTGGAGGTCAACCTAGGCTTAACTGACATGACTCTTATCAGTCCTACACAGAATGTCCAATGATGAGGTATGCACTTCACTTTGCCCTTTGCCATCCATGGAAAATATTAGTGTGGGTAATATTGAATTAATTGGACCAATATTATAACAGCAGCTTCCCATAACAGTACCCTATCAGTTTTCTGTTATGCATCCTTTGTACACCATAAAATATATCCATTGCTGAGCCTCAGTTCATGTATGGATATGAATGAAGGTGTGCATATTTTGGATATCCTACTAAATTCCTACTGACAGATTATTAGTCAGTGACACCCAACCAAAACTATATTAGAAATTAGAATCAATCTAAAAACCCTGAAACAGGAAGGCATTTTTCTTTTAGAAATCCCACACAATTAGAAAAGGGAAGTAATAGAAAAGGTTACAAAAGAAATCCAGACCCAGCAACTAGCCATCACAAATGCAGATTCATACAGGAAGGGTAAGGAAGAGAATGCCCCAAGGAAACGACCATTATCCCTTTTCAAAAGGGATAAGCCCAGCCGATTTTTAAAAGTACTAAAGAAGAGGGGGGTTTTCTCCAGTCACTCTCTTTCCCCCGCCCAGCCAGATTCTGGGAATCATTTAGTCAGAAAAAACTGCAAACAACACCTTGTATAAACAATCTGCAAATGACACCTTGTATAAACAATCAAACTTACCGATCCCACCAGATAGGACAGTGATGGCAAACCTTTTAGAGACCAAGTGCCCAAACTGCAACCCAAAACCCACTTATGTATCGTCGGGTGCCGGGTGGGTGTGGCCCATTGGGTGGGCGTGGCTGCAGTGGTAACAGCAGACTGGGTGGGACTAAAAAGTTCAATCAATTCCAACTTTGCAAGATCTTTTTTTTCCTGCGACAAGTTGAAATTGATTGATTGAACCTTTTTTTTGGGTACATGGCGGTGGAGGCCTAAAGCGAAAAGGTTTTATAAAACCCAGCTGAAGGCCTAGGACTGGGGCGACGGCACGCATGCCCACAGAGAGGGCTCTGAGTGCCCCCTCTGGCACCCGTGCCATAGGTTCGCCACCACTGAGATAGGAATAATGTAACACTAAGGAGGGCAACACAAAGCACATATAGAAACCCATTAACATGAATAGAACCATCTCCTGAGGACAAGTTTAACCTCTCGCTGCCCGTACAAAACAGGCTAAGGGAAATTAAGGGAACAAATACCTTTACAAAATCCAAATCATAATCTCAATAACTCAAGGGGTATAAATGTTGGGCCAGTCTCCTTGGAAAATCACTAGCTAGTCCAAAAACCATCACTGTGCCACTACTCCGTCCGGTTTCTGCAATAAACCTGCTTTCTGGCAGCTTGCTTCATTTTGTGTCAATTCTTCTGTCTGAGCTGAAGGTCTGCTTCCTAGCTGGAAACACAAACCACGGGGAATTCTTCCTACACTACTCTACAGATTTTGATAACTCTTCTGACATACTAGTGGCTTATTACCTGAATTTCAGGTTTTTATACTAGGGTAGCTTCCCTATCCTGCAGCCTTCCAGATGACTTGAGACCAACACTCTCATAAAATAATACTAATTCTCACTTATTTGGGATGCTCCAACACATGCAATGGGCTGTAACCCAACCTTCTGTATACTCAGTTATAACTGATGAAAATTCTTAAGATGAAAACAGTCCTTGCATTAGTTATGGGGAAATAAAAAGAAGAAGGATACCACAGCAATTTTATATTATCTTTTATATATATTTATATTATAAAATAGTTCAAGGATAAACTAACTTTGGTTTGGGTTTCAATTGCTTACTCACTCCCTTGAACAAACAGTGTAGACAACTGTGATTTCTGATACCCACGGTGATCTCAATGATCAAAGCTGCATGACTGGTATATTTATTTTTTATTTTAAAAGATTTGTATTAATTAAATTCCTATAGCCGCCAATCATAGTTATAATCTAATACTACATCACTATTCTTCTCCCAAAATCATATGTCAGTTTATGGAAATGGAAGTGATTTTTACAATTCTGATGTTATGCATATCATACAACAGAGCATTTCCAAGAGAAGCAATTCTTACAAACAGAAACCAATGGAAATAAACTAATATAGAGGGGTATGTTTTTCAAAAGAAACAATGCTCTTCAACTTAGCTCACCTGTATTTTGACAACATCTGAGGGTGCGTGGCCAAACTGGCTTCCACGGCTGCTCTTCCAGTCCCCAGGAACTTCTTTAACAAATCAAATCTTTTCAGCCTGTATAACAGTTCAGATAAGTTGATGGTGGTCAGCTTCTCCTTTTCATTCAAAGCTGTTAAGAGTTGTAGGCCACCAGGTGTAGATACGTCAGACATGAGATCACTGCACAAGAACCCCATGATTTCCTTTTCATCTGTATCCAGTTCCTGTACAAACTGGTATAGGAGGGATGCTGGGACACTGCAAAATATCCTCACAGGCCACTACCCCTTTATAGTTCTCTGTGTGTATTTTAAACAAGAAAAACCACGTCATGAGGCTTGCTTCTAAATGCAGAATCTGCCTTCCTTGTTGATCTTCAATATCCCAGCTTTGTTTTATGCCTTTTATATATCAAAAGACTATTGACAAGAAGAGAAGACCTAGACAAACCCAAATTATCTTAATCACACACAATGATTAAAGTTCACTGCTGGCACTCATTCTGCCATCTCATCTGCTGCTACATTTGTTCGGGCTGGGAACAGTATGAACTTTTTCAAATGAAGTGATGCTTAGGATGAATCAAAAGGGAATGTCCAGTTTTCAAGAAAGCTCCCACTATCACATAATTTCGAATGGTCCAGAGGAACTGAAACTAAAATTAAATAAAAGGTACTGTCAGGATCCAGATATATTTCCTTTCTATCTATCTCCTCTAATCTAAAACCAATTATTACTATTTCCTGGGTCGCAAGCCCCAATATAACAGCACACGAGCCACCGATTCTAAACCACTTATGGCGGAATCACAACTGGCAGCGCCAGTAACTACCAGAGCCCAAGCTAAATTAAAACCACAGCTGGGTAGCCAAACCGGAATTGAATTCCGGAAAACTTTGAAAACAGATGAATGGTTCCAGAAAAATAGACACGTGTGACAATCAAGGACGGACTGCCTTGGGTGGGGGAAAAGTTATACAAACCAATCACCCAAAGGGTCACATTCATGCAGCTTTGCCATGACACAAAATTAGCAGGGCATTTTGGATTTGTAAAAACATTGCACTTAATTAAAAGGTAATTTTGGTGGCCATCCATGAAAAAGGACATAGAAAGTTATGTGGCCAGCTGCCCAACATGCACAACTGCAAAGAGGTTGCAAGGGAAATTGCCCGGACTATTACAAACAGTGGCAAATCCCTCAGCCCCCTGGAGAGAAATAGCCATGGATTTTATAGTGGAACTACCAGAAAGCAATGGAAACACTGTCATCTGGACGGTTACGGACTTGTTTTTCAAACAGGTGCACTTTATCCCTTGCCAAAAGATCCCCACCACAAAAGCCTTGGCGAAACTTTTCATGCAGCACATTTACCGATTGCATGGGGCACCCCAACACATCATATCTGATAGGGGAGTGCAATTTACGTCAGCATTTTGGAAGGAATTTTTATCCCTCTTAGGAACCACTCAGGGACTGTCATCTAGTCATCATCCTCAAGGGAACGGTCAGTCAGAACCTTGTAACTCAGTACTTGAGCAATATTTAAGATGCTTTCTTAATTCCCTTCATTTGTAACTTTGCCAATTAAGTCATTTTTTTCTAGTTTACATTCTGTTTTCTGATTTGTTTGTTCATTCTTTACCATCATTCTTTGGATGTTTTTTGATTGTAAATTTAAGTTAGAAGTGTATTCATTTATGTTATCAAAGTTGTGTTTAATTTCCTCGTGGTTTAAAGCTATTGTGATTTGTATCTGTTATAGCTTTGCATAAATTTCCTCTTGGAAAGTATTTGTCTTATCTTGGAATATTGCTTCTAGAGCTCTTTGATCTTTCAGGCTGAGTCCTTTAGGAGAAGATATTAAGTGTGGTTTTCTATCATTTTTTGATGAATATGTCATATCCATGTTGTCTCCCCCTTTCAATTGTCAACCAGTCAGAATTGCAGTTCAATATATTTAGCCACCTTAAATCCTTTCTGTAACTTCCCCTGTCAAAGATTAGTCATAGATCAAAGTTTTTCTTTTTCTGTAAACAATTCATAAATTTAGATCACAATCAAAGTATTTCTTTTCCTTCAGACAGTTTCCAATCTTATAGCTGGCCCAGTATACAATTTCTTCTTTGTTCCCTAGCAACTATCTTCTTAAAGATTATTAGAGTTCATGGGAACAGATTTTTCTTTGTTTCTGGGTGTTGTCTTTAATGTGCTATGTTCTAATTGTCCACTAGATGTCAGCAAATATTTGTTTTCCAGCCCTTTCAGACAAGAAATTATTTTTATTATTTTTCTTTTTTTTATAATTTCATCAAAATTCTTTAGAATATAATTTTAGCAGTTTGTTTTAATTTCTAAATTTGATCAGATTGCAGTATTTTAAATTTAATTTCAATATGTTTCTTTCCTCCTTAAAGGTTAATTCGCCACTTCTGTCTATGGGGGAATGAGAATATAGTTCCCTCCCCTCACTTTCGGAGGTTTTCTTGCTTTGGGGACCTTTCCCAGGAAATTAGTTGCAAAATAAAGGAGAGAAGATTAAATACTCTCACCAATTCCAACCACACTGTTCACCGTTGTTCTGGCTAGTGCTCTTGAACTTCGACTGCAGATAGCTTAGGCTAGACCCTGGCATGCGGCTAGCCTTTCTCCTGTTGGGTCAGAGGGCTTCCCCGGATCAAAATGGAACAACCGCCACTGTTCCATGATCAATAGGGTGGCCCTCTTCCTTTGCCGCCTCTCCGGGGCGATTTCAGATCCATGGCAGGACGAAAACAGCTGCGGGATGCGGAGCTTCGCAAACCCATGGCCATGTACTATGGCGCAAAAACCGGAAGTCTGGAAAATACATGTTTTGCATACAAACAGGCTATCTGAGCAATCTTTGGGCATTTCCACAGAGAACTAGAAGTGTCATCTGAAGTTCTGGGGAACTGACATTGTGAACATTACTGAAAAGAATGGGCTGACTTAGTTCTTACGCAGCAACTTCGTCTGTTCCTAACTTCATTGCAACCTTCATACATATGAATCAATTGCCAAGTGTCTAAATTTTGATCAGGTGACGATGAGGATGCTACAATGGTTGTCAGTGTGAAAAATGGTCATAACTCACTTTTTTCAGTGCTGGTGTAACTTCGAATAGTCATTAAATGAACTGATGTAAGTTAAGGAGTACCTGTACTGTAACTGCCCCTGCTTATAACTGATTGCCTTTCTACTGTTATATAGAGGGAGGGTTATTGTATAAGAATTAACTTTTTTAATTGTAACAGCACAGATACTTGTTCATATGGTACGTGTATGCCTCTAGCAGCCACACAGATACTTCTTACACAGAAACACTACAGAAGAACACAAATACACACATTCCCCTCCTTCCTTCTAGCAGAAACAGGAACAGAGAATCTATCAGACTGGAGATAGTGTTCTGAGCAGCTCAGAAGGCAAGAGAGGGCAATCAGGAAGACATAATTAAACAGGAAAGGAAGGAAGGAAGGAAGGAAGGAAGGAAGGAAGGAAGGAAGGAAGGAAGGAAGGAAGGAAGGAAGGAAGGAAAAAAATCAGTCCTTATATGAGTTTAAAAAATCACCAAATATCCACTTGCCAAGAGCTTCTCAACAGAATGCCCACGAGTAGTTTCCACCTGCTGATCATTTATTTACATCATCTTCTATGCCAGTGGTTCTCAACCTGTGGGTCGGGACCCCATTTGGGGTCGATTGACCATTTCACGGGGGTCACCAAGCAAGGCTGTCCGCCATTTTTTTTGTCCGCCATTTTTTTCCCTTTTCCGGTGGGTGCCTTACCTCCCTTGGGCTGGGCCAGCTGGTGGTCGGCCTGCTCCGTCTCTGCTGCTTGCCAGCTACACCTCGGCCGGCGCAGGGGGCGGAACCACACATGTGCGGCGCTCCCAGGCAGGGAAAGTCCTCGACTTACGACCGGTTGGGTAGTCCTCGACTTACGACCGGTTTAGACCTCGACTTACGACCGGTTTAGTCCTCGACTTACGACCGGTTGGGGGTCGTGGCATTAAAAAGGTTGAGAACCACTGTTCTATGCCTTTTCTTATCAAATGTAAGGTCAACTACTTGGGGGTGAAGGAAGTGAGAGAATATGGTCTCTAACCTTGGTATTTTCAAACTAAAAATTTCTAGCCGTTTCCATTATTCAAACTACTCCACATTCAATACATCATTTTGCTTCAGCCCAGTCTTGTAACTAACTAAAATCCACCACTTAGCCCAAAATTTCCATTGCTAAGCAAGTCAGTTGTTTGCCCAATTTTATGACTTTTTTGCCAACAATCGCTTAGGTTAAGTTAGTAACATGCTTGTTAAGTGAATCTGGCTTCCGCATTGTCTTTGCTTGTCAGAAAGCCGCAACAGGTCATCACACCATGTCAGGCATGGCAACCATCATAAATACATGCCAGTTGTCAAGCACCTGCATTCTGGTCACAAGACTATGAGGATGCTGCTATGGTCGTTAAGTGTAAAAAACAGTCATAAGTCACTTTTTCCAATGCCATTGTATCTTCCAACGGTCACTAAGCGAATGGTTGTAACTTGAGGACTACCTGTAGTTTCTTTTCATTCTCATACAGGCTGACAGACAATGGTTTGGGTCAGGTCACTGAAGGATTAGTTAGAGCAGAAGCACATCAGATCAGGATTTTACAAATTTACAATAGCAATGTCATGGTTCTGATAGATGAAACCAATTAAAAGATCTTCAAGGCAAAAAATTCTTCCTTAAAGAACATTTTATTCAGGAAACAAAGTGTCTGCACTTACATAGTTGAACCCAAGACTAAAGTTCCCTCCCCCCTGCAACAAAGTAACAAGTTGCAAGAAACCCAGAAAGGCTGTCATAAATCATTCACCAATTATTCTAAAACAGGGGCACTCCTCCCAACTTTTCAACCTGCCAAAACTTTTTCTAACACTGACCTTGATTCTCACACAGTTGCAATTGTTATGACTAACTAAAATAGCTCAAGCATTCCCACTTCCCCCATTCTCTATCTGAAAATGCCAAACAACAGAAAAAAACATAATGAAAGCAAAAGGTAAAATGGCTATGGTTTTTCAGTTGTCATAGTGCTGATAAGCAATTTAAATCACTAAGACATAACTAGACAATTGTTTTAGACAAATTCTTTATGATCTCTGAATAAAAGGACATATATACCTCATTAAATATTACCTCTGTAAAATTCCACAGTACTTCATCAATCAAGCAATCATTTATTTTTATTCCACTTTTTATCATTTTTACAAATAATTAAAGGCAGCAAACATATAATATTCTTTCCTCCTCCTATTTTCTCCATAACAACCACCCTGTGAGGTGGGTTGGCCGAGAGAGAGAGTAACTGGCCCAAAGTCACCCAGCTAGCTTTCATACCTGAGGCAGGACTAAAAATCCCATGATTTAAGATTTCTAAATGTCATAACCAATAATAAACTGACATATGTACATACATTCATAGTACTATTTGAGCTTGGAAAAGAGGAAGAAGCCTCATGTTTATAAGAAAAGATTCATAATCAAGATTTGAAAGAAATCAACAAAGATACCAAGATTGCAATTCTATGCTTCCAAGCATGGAAACAAATCCACCAACTTTAGAGTAAAAGTGCATAGGATTACACTGCCAGGATTTAAACATCACAATGTCTGCAATCTGATACTGAAAATAGTAAAAAATATTCACCAATCACCAAAAGCATATTATTCCAATAAATTTAAGACTGATTTAAACATACCCAGAGACTAAGGTTGCTTTTTTATAATCCACAATCACTGTTTATCTTTGTTCAGATTTAGTTTTCAAGACTGAAATGAGTCCCTATGAAATCAAGAATATACATAAAAGGGAGAGAACATAAAACTAGGCTTCTCCCCCTTGCAGCCACACAGGAAATTCCAATTTGCACTGAGGAGGGACTGAAGCAATTTGCACTGAGGAGGGACTGAAGCAATTTGCACTGAGGAGGGACTGAAGCAATTTGCACTGAGGAGGGACTGAAATTCCAATTCACAGCCTTGATAGTCCAGAAATTACAAGCAAATCAGATAGGGCAGTTATATCCTTTCATAATTTTTGCAAGCCAAGGATTAGCTACAAAATCTGCATTCTGCTAAATAATAAATTTCTGATAATGAGTACTCTAGAAAGATTCAGAAAGTATGCATACTGTGTGGAATCATGTGTAACGCAGCCAACCGGAAGGAAGATAGAGTGCAAGGGGTTGAGAAAGAAACATATAAAGCAAGGATTGAAAATTGTGGTCTCCATAACGTGCAGTCAATTGTGTGCATGTTTTATCCTTTCATAGGGATTTAGTGCAAATAAAAAATAACTTTACTATTTCAGCAGCTACAAGCTGGACCAGCAATAAGACACAAAGTACAATTGGTGACTAATTTCAAATCACGTACATGCCATATCCTATTTCAGTGGTGGCGAACCTATGGCATGCGTGGCAGAAGAGGCACTCAGAGCCCTCTCTGTGGGTATGCACGCCATTGCCCCAGCCCCGCTCCCCCCATGGCCCCCTCCTCACCAATAGCCCCCCTGGAGGAGAGTAACCCCAGAGCGTGGCCCGCGCAAAGCAGCACAGCCAAGGACATGGCAGCCGGGCAGTGCAGACAAGACTCCGCCCTCACACCCTGTCATGCGTAGTTGATGCTGTGCGCTGCAGGCGGATGGCGTGGCTACCATGGTGCTGCTGGGCCGCCTGGGCGATCTGCGGTGGGTCGTGGAAGTGGTGAATGGCCCTGCGGGCGGGCGGGAAGGGGGTGGGCCAGAGCAGGCGGGATGGGGCGGAGCAGGGGCAGGATGGGGCAGAAGCAGGTTTTGGGCACTCGATCTCTAAAAGGTTCGCCATCACTGTCCTATTTTGTCCCAAATTAGTCAACATTATGCTGTCACTGAGCATATTTATACTGTATATCTCTCAGTATTTTCAGTTTCCTGTCTAAAAAAAATGACTGAGCTTTTATAAACTGGGGAATTTCGGGAGTTTCTGTTGACAGCGTGCAGTGTGCAAGAAGGTCTCAGTTCTGTGTATTGCAACAGAAAGAGGGCATAAGGCTATTTTTTAGTTCTGGATCCAGAAAACACGTGGGGCCTACATTTTTACAATAGGCAAGAATATATTTTTCCCCCAATTCATCTTAATACATTCCATTTAAATTCAACTTAAAATATATACTTTTAGAACCTAGCTGTGGTTGTTTCCCTTTTAAAGTAGGGTGGTTCTGGAAGAAGAAAAGATTGACTTTCCATTTCTTGCAAGATACATCTGTAAATAAAAAGTGATGTATTTCCTGCATTAACTGTGTAAATTAGGTATTCTCAAAG
>NW_015393527.1:20821-28933 GCF_001527695.2 Protobothrops mucrosquamatus | reverse complement strand
GTCTTGTGCCTGCCTAGGCCAGTGTTTCTCAACCTTGACAATTGTAAGGCATGTGGACTTCAACTCCCAGAATTCCACAGCCAGCATTGCTGGCTGTGGAATTCTGGGAGTTGAAGTCCACATGCCTTACAATTGTCAAGGTTGAGAAACAGTGGCCTAGGCTATTGGTATCAATAAATGATCCGTTATTTCTTTTTTTTGGGGGGGGGTCTCTTTTTTTCAATTTTTTAAATTGAAAATTGGGGTGGGGTTAATATGTGGTTTTGTCTTTTGTTTTTTAATTCACTTTTAGATGTTTTTGTCTAGTTTTGTTTTGTGTTTAATTTTTTTTCGTTTGTATTTTGTATTTTGATCTTTTGAATTAAATCAAATTGAAAGCAAAAAAGTCATTTTTATTTTTATTTTTGGGCATTCTAGAAATACTACCCGCCAGATTTCGATCCATCCAAGATCCCTAAGCTTAAACTTCCAAAGGACAGGCAATATGTGGTCCGGCTGATGGCTCCCTTTAACATGCGGTAAGAGATGCTTAAATTCTGTTTCTCTTGGGAATATTCAATTTCTAAAACGAGTTAAATGTGTGGTGATCCTGTTTTCTTGGAAATAATAAAAGACAAACTTGGAAAATCTAGCCAATTTGAAAAAAGGCCATAAGGATGACAAAATGTTAATTGTTTATGTTTATAATTTTGCTGTACGAAGGAAAATTCAAGGGCAAAGACAAGGAAATTATATTCATATTCCAGGCTGGCTGAGGAATTCTGGGAATTGAAGTCCATACATCTTAAAGGTACCAAGGTTGGAAATACTGCAATAAAAGAATGTTACAGATATTTGGACTTCAGGGTTAAATCTGCTGCCTGGTTGGCATATTGTGCTAAGCTGTGATACTTGAATCCAGCTGTTCTGAAATCTGATTTTTGAAGCTCGTGAGTAAATGTACATAACACATTGACCCATTAACTAGCTGACTTCTGTGCAAAATTGTGGTTCATATTTTTGAATCAATGTGTAAATCATGACTGATTTATTCGTGAGTGCATGGGATACACATAGCCACCATGAGTGGCTGCTTCAGCTTTTCTTTTAGCATTCCATCTACAGATAGTCCTCGACTTACAACAGTTCATTTAGTAACCATTCAAAGTGACAACGAAATTGAAAAAAGGGACATGACTATTTTTCACACTTACGACCGTTACAGCATCTCCATGGTCATCTGATCAAAACTCAGATAACAATCTAACCTAGATACTATTATTCTATCTTCTATGTTTAGCAGGTGGACATCTTGGGAGTGTCAGGCTGGGGAAATTGTCCGTAAATCATAGCCATAATCCTAGCAGGTGTGCCCAGCACTGCACACTCAGGTCCGCCAACAGAGGTTCACAAGGCCTTAGATAAAGCAAAGTATTAAAGGCAGATTATTTTTTTTCTCTTGTTAGATTTCTCATCCGATATGATTGTACAATTTGAAATTGGGTGGGATATTAAGCGGACCACTACAGCTGTTCAGTTAGTAACACGGTTGTGAAGTGAGTCTGGCTTCCCCATTGATTTTGTCAGAAGGACGAGGGGTGACATGATCGCTGTGTTCCAATATCTCAGGGGCTGCCCCAAAGAAGAGGGAGTCAAGCTCTTCTCCAAAGCACCCAAAGGCAGGACAAGAAGCAACGGATGGAAACTAATCAAGGCGAGAAGCAATCTAGAACTTAGGAGAAACTTCCTGACAGTCAGAACAATTAACCAGTGGAACCATCTGCCTCCAGAATCTGTGAATGCTCCAACACTGGAAGTTTTTAAGAAGAGACTGGACAGCCATTTGTCCGAAATGGTATAGGGTTTCCTGCCTGAGCAGGGGGTTGGACTAGATCAGTGGTGGCGAACCTATGGCAGAGGGCAGTCAGAGCCCTCTCTGTGGACATGCACGCCGTCACCCCAGACAGAGGGATGTGGGCCTGGGCTGCTCCCCTCCTCCATGCACGCAGAGTCCGGGAACAGCTGCAAGAGTTGGGCAGGGAGAAGGGAACCTATAAAAGCAGGTTTTGGCAGAAGAGTCAGTGAGCGGCCTTTGGAAGTGACCAGTGGTGGGTTTCAAATAATTTAACAACTGGGATTTCTCTCCAGCTCCTCAGCCTGCCAAAACATTATCAATTCCTCCTTGGGTTCCCACAAAGCAGCGTTTATTATTATGGTTAGCTAAGCTCAAGCATTCATCCCAACCCCCCCTTCTGCACCTAATTTCTAAATAGAAGAAAAAAGCATGTTAAAAGCAAAGAGAAAATGGCTTTGATTTTCATCAGTTGTCAGAGCGGGAAACATCCAGTGTTTACAGCGTTGACACTATACCAGGGGTAGGCAACCTTGGCTCTTTTATGACTCGTGGACTTCAACTCCCAGAATTCCTGAGCCAGCCAGGCTGAGGGAAAGGGAGAGATTTCCAAGCTGAGCCATGCTGGCTCAGGAATTCTGGGAGTTGAAGTCCACGAGTCATGAAGGGGCCAAGGTTTTCCCCATGCTGGCTCAGGAATTCTGGGAGTTGAAGTCCACGAGTCATAAAGGGGCCATAGTTCCCCATGCTGGCTTAGGAATTCTGGGAGTTGAAGTCCATGAGTCATAAAGAGCCAAGGTTGCCTACCCCTGCTCTGTACTATTTCAGACAAATGGCTGTCCAATCTCTTCTTAAAATTTCCAGTGTTGGAGCATTCACAACTTCTGGAGGCAGGTTGTTCCACCAATTGTTTTAACTGTCAGGAAATTTCTCTTGAGTTCCAGGTTGCTTCTCTCCTTGATTAATGGTTCTGTCAGGAAATAAGTGATTCACTTATCAACTGTGGGAAGGAAGGCCACAAAATGGGGCAAAACTCCCTTCACAGCTGTCTTGCTTAGAAACAGAAAGTTTGGGCTCAACTGCGGTCGTAAGTCAAGGACTATTTATTCACAATTTCTGCTGGCAGCTCCCGACTTTCCTCTACCAGCAATAGTAAGTAGACGGAGCAAGGCGAGTTGTAGCATAAACTTCCGTGGTGAGGGTTAAAAAAAGGTCAGTAAACAGATGAAGAATGAGAAATTGCATTTCTGGAGATCTTTTCTGTCTTGTAGATGCAAAACGTGTGGCGAATACATTTACAAGGGCAAAAAATTTAACGCCCGGAAAGAGACGGTCCAGAATGAATGTTATTTGGGACTTCCCATCTTCCGGTTTTACATCAAATGCACCCGCTGCCTGGCAGAAATCACGTTCAAGGTAAAGCCTCTTTAGGCCTCTCTTCTCTTCCAACATAGAACATGGAATAATAGAGTTGGAAGGGACCTTGGAGGTCTTCTAGGGCAGGGCTTTTCAACCTTTTCACCCATTGTGCCACTTTTAGGATATGGCAATATCCGAGTACCACCAGTCGCCTAGCAAGGTGTCAAAAACTTGATGACCCCCCCCAAAAGGAAAAAAGTGATGAAGTACAGGTAGTCCTCGACTTACAACAGTTCGCTTAGTGACTGTTCGAAGTTACAATGGCACTGAAAAAAGCTCCCCCCCAAGCCACAGCCGAGTAAGACACCTGCCTGCCCACCCGGCCGCGCTTTTCCTCCTGTCCGAGGTTTTCATTGTTGTGAGCATTTCTGTTTGGGATTGGCAGCGGGGGTGGGGTGGGTGTTTGGTTTTTATTCCCCCCGTCTGCTGGGTGGTTGCAGCAGGTTTTGGTCACTTCACATGACCCTGGGACACTGTGACCGTCATAAATATGAATCAGTTGCCAAGCATCTGAATGTAAATCACAAGACCCTGGAGGGGCTGCAACATTCCAGCTGATCGGCGCTTCTTCTGGGCTCAGCAGAAGTGTCAGGATCAGCGCCAACCTCCAGTTGGAGCCTGGCGCTGATCCTGGCGCTTCCACTGAGCCCTGACAGCCCCGAAGAAGTGCCGATCAGCTGGAAAGCGGCACTGATCCTGGTGCTTCCGCTGAGCCCTGCAGCTCCAGCCGTCTCTTGCTCAGGCTTGTGCGGTGCTGCCACCGGCTCAGCTCCTTCCCCTCCCCCGCTACCACTTTCCTAGGATGGCCGCGTACCACCTGCCAGGTGCCAATGTACCACAGGTGGTACCCGTACCACTGGTTGAAAAGCCCTGTTCTAGTCCAACCCCTTGCTCGAGCAGAAGACCCTTTCCTAGGGGTAGGCAATCTTGGCTCTTTTATGACTCGTGCACTTCAACTTTCTAGTTTTTGGCAAAGCTGCACCCCTCACAGACGATTGTTTCGCTGAAGTTGACACCGTGAGTAAATTTTTAACGTAACTAACCAAATTGCTCACGACGTTTTTTTATTATTAGTATTCTATAGCACTGACTCAGGGCAATTGCTAAAAGTACGCAATACTGGCATAACCCGTCCAAGGTGATGTCACCATCGAACTCCTGCTGAATATTTTACGTCCAACCTCTCTTCGGACCACCCCCGTGGGTTGCCCCTGCCGGTCTTTCCTTTTGGTTGTAGGACCCGTATCCCAAATCAAGAGTGTCGCTACAGAAAAGTCTCTCCTCGCTAATAACTCTGGGTGGTGGGGCTTATCTCCAAGGGGGATGAGTCCGCCTACTGGGATGAGGTTGTTCTCGGGATGCAGAGAAAATAATTTGGTTCTCAACACCACTAAGACCAAGGAACTTAGCAGATTACGGGAGTAATAGGTCAGACATTCAGCCCCTGATCATCAGTGGAGACCGTGTGGAGCAGGTTACAAGCTTTAGGATTCTGGGTGTTACCATAAAGGAGGACCTAACCTGGAGTGCTCACCTTACAGCACTGGTTAAGAAGGCCTAGCAGAGATTATATTTCTTGAGACTTCTCAGGAAATAACAACTGAATGAAAAACTGCTGGTGATCTTCTACCGTTGCTCCATAGAGAGCATTGTAGCCTATTGCATTTGTGTCTGGTTTGCCAACTGCACAGTAGTGGATAGGAAAGCACTCCAGAGGGTCATTACCATCGCCCAGAGAATTATTATTGGCTGTCCTCTCCTCTCTCCCTCCTCCCCCCTCTGGACGAACTGTACAGTTCCCGTTGTCTTAGGAAAGCTCAAAATATTCTCAAAGACTTATCCCGGGCATTCTGTTTTTGAACTATTACCATCTGGCAGACGGTACGGGATAATGAAAACAAAGACCAAGAGGCCGAAAAATGGTTTTTATCCCAGAGCTGTAACCATATTAAATACTGCTGTATAGTACAACATCAAGATCACGTGAAGTATTAATACCACTTTACAAGGCCTTGGTGAGGCCACACTTGGAATACTGCATCCAGTTTTGGTCACCACGGTGTAAAAAAGATGTTGAGACTCTGGAAAGAGTGCAGAGAAGAGCAACAAAGATGATTAGGGGACTGGAGGCTGAAATATATAAGGAACGGTTGCTGGAATTGGGGATGTCTAGTTTAACGAAGAGAAGGACGAGGGGGGACATGATAGCAGTGTTCCACTATCTCAGGGGCTGCCCCAAAGAAGAGGGAGTCAAGCTATCCTCCAAAGCGCCTGAAGGCAGGACAAGAAGCAACGGATGGAAACTAACCAAGGAGAGAAGCAACCTAGAACTAAGGAGAAACTTCCTGACAGTTAGAACAATTCACCAGTGGAACAACCTGCCTCCAGAAGCGGTGAATGCTCCAACACTGGAAATTTTTAAGAAGAAACTGGACAGCCATTTGTCCAAAATGGTATAGGGTTTCCTGCCTGAGCAGGGGGTTGGACTAGATTACTTCCAAGGTCCCTTCCAACTTTATTATTGTTATTGTTATCGTTATCGTCATCATCATCATCATCATCATCATCATCATCATTATCATTATCATTATTATTATAGTGCAATATTAGGGGCAGCGCAATGGTGAATAGAATGTAAAGGATGTGTGTAATATAATGTATGTTTTTGTGTGTCGTGTAGACTGTGGACGGCATTTAATTTCGTTGTGAGGTACGCAACAATAAAGATATTCTGTTCTGTTACCTCAAAACTCAGGGTCAGCTGTCCTCTATTCTGCGCACCACAAGCGGGAACATTTATGCAGAATGTTTATTGCTGTCCGTTGCAAATTTTGACTCGGCCGAGAGCAGCCGATCGTCCGCGGTTCAGCCCTTCCGGTTTTTCAGACCAGAGAATTAAATCTCTTCCCTCTTTTTCCTGTTCTCTCTTCAGACAGACCCTGAAAACACCGATTACGCCATGGAGCACGGCGCCACGCGCAACTTCCAGGCTGAGAAGTTGCTGGAGGAAGAGGAGAAGCGTTTGCAGAAAGAGAGAGAAGACGAAGAGCTGAATAATCCCATGAAGGTGGTTGGCCAATCCTTAGCCGGGAAAGGAATTTTATTCTTCCTTTTTCTAAATAGACCGTTGGGAGAGCAGGAACTGGATTTCTTTGCCTGGTAGTTTTTATATATTCCTGTGTAGGTAGTCCTCAACTTACAACTGGTTGCTTAGTAACCATTCAGTGTCACGGCAGACAGAGGGAGACACACGCACACTACAGTCACATGACCAAGTTTTGGGCATTCAGCAACTAGCCTGCCTTATTGTTTGTTTATTTAGTTCCTGCCTTTATAGTTATTACAAGTAACACAACATGGGGAACGTAGACAACACGCCTTCTTTCTCCTATTTTTCCCACGACAACAACCCTGTGAGGTGGGTTGAGCTGAAAGGGAGTGACTGGCTGAAAGTCACCCAGCCGGCTTTCATGCCTAAAGCAGGACTAGAACTCACCCTCTCCTGGTGATTGACCCAAAGTCACCTAGCCGGCTTTCCTGCCTAAAGCTGGACTAGAACTCATCATCTCCAGGTAATTGTCCCAAAGTCACCCAGCTGGTTTTCATGGCTAAGGTGGGACTAGAACTCACCATCTCCTGGTGATTGACCCAAAGTCACCCAGCCGGCTTTCCTGCCTAAAGCTGGACTAGAACTCACCATCTCCTGGTAATTGGCCCAAAGTCACCCAACTGGTTTTCATGGCTAAGGTGGGACTAGAACTCACTGTCTCCTGGTGATTGACCCAAAGTCACCCAGCTGGTTTTCATGGCTAAGGTGGGACTAGAACTCACTGTCTCCTGGTGATTGACCCAAAGTCACCCAGTTGGCTTTCCTGCCTAAGGCAGGACTAGAACTCACCGTCTCCTGGTGATTGGCTACTACTGATTCTCATTCTCCCTTCTGGAAGAGCCAGCCCAGAAGAAACGAGAATAAAAATAAGTAGATGTCCCATTTTGCTTTTTTAATCTTTCATTCTCATCTCAAAGGTGCTTTTCCAAAAGGCAACTTCATTTTTCTTGGCTTTTTCCTTTGAAAACGTTTAGCTTCTCACCCAAGAAGCTTCTTCATCTCTCACTATTAGTTCTAACTAACTGCCCTCCGAATCCTAGCACCTTTCTGCTTTTTATTTTTCCAGGTTTTGGAGAACAGAACCAAGGATTCCAAACTAGAGATGGAAGTTTTGGAAAACTTGCAGGAGCTGAAAGAGCTCAACCAGCGCCAGGCCAACGTGGATTTTGAATCCATGTTGCGGCAGTACAAAGATTTTGAGGAGCAGCAGAAGCAGCGGGAATTGGAGGAAGACGAGCAGGAAATGAAGTGAGCCCCAAGAATCTTGTCCCTAGCCCAGGGGTGGGCAACCTTGGCCCTTTTATGACTCGTGGACTTCAACTCCCAGAATTCCTGAGCCGGCACGGCTCAGCTTGGAAACCTCTCTTTTTCCCCTCAGCACAGCTGGCTCAGGAATTCTGGGAGTTGAAGTCCACGAGTCATAAAAGAGCCAAGGTTCCCCACTCCTGCTATAGACCAACTCTACATCCAGTGGAACTACTGGTTTGTACCTTTAGAGCAGGGGTAGGCAACCTTGGCCCTTTGATGACTCGTGGACTTCAACTCCCAGAATTCCTGAGCCGGCATGGCTCAGCTTGGAAACCTCTCCCTTTCCCCTCAACATGGCTGGCTCAGGAATTCTGGGAGTTGAAGTCCACGAGTCATAAAAGAGCCAAGTTTGAAGACCCCTGCTCTTAATCTTCGTCCTAGGATATGGGTAGGCAGCCTCGGCTCTTTTATGACTCATGGACTTCAACTCCCAGAATTCCTGAGC